>NC_057713.1:6841633-6850571 GCF_004010195.1 Chiloscyllium plagiosum
GAGGTTCAGGAAGGGGAGGGAGGTGTCAGAGATGGTCCAGGTAAATTTAAGGTCAGGGTGGAATGTGTTGGTGAAGTTGATGAATTGCTCAACCTCCTCGCGGGAGCACGAGGTGGCGCCAATGCAGTCATCAATGTAGCGGAGGAAGAGGTGGGGAGTGGTGCCGGTGTAATTACAGAAGATCGACTGTTCTACGTAGCCAACAAAGAGACAGGTTTTACCTTTAGAGAGATATGGTCAAGTGCTGGCAAATGGAACTAGATTGAGTTAGGATATCTGGTCAGCACGGATGAGTTGGACCGAAGGGTCTGTTTTCATGTTGTATGACTGTTTAATTACATCCTGCTCTCCTTCGACATTGAGGATAACCCATTTAAAGGGGACCACACCTTCTGTTCCTCCTGACTGATCTGTAACTCAGGTAGTGCACACATTTTGAAATAACACCATAGAGGCTGATATCCTATCACCCGGTCCCCCTTTATTTACATGTGGAGAGACCTTGACACTGGATCCAGCTCCCTCAGAGCCAGCTCTCAGAGTGAGCAGAACCCCTGACACCCCTGTTTATATGTGTCAGCCAGGGCTCCCTGATTGAATCAGGTTAACAGCCCCAATCAGGGAACTCATAGTCTATGACCTCATTCCAATCAGTACATAGCTCAAGCAGTCTGTTGAACAGATTGATTTGGTTGTACAAATTGTTGCTGGTTTTCCAACCGTTCTGCTCAGTCTAACCCATTATTGCCTTTACAGCAAACCCCGATGTGAGAATGCACGAACGGGATTCCTCAGGCATTGCGAAGCCACTGAAAGAGTCGAGCAACGGCGATGGAAGACAAAAACGAATCAAATAGCAAATAGTGCTTTTGCTTCAAGAATATTTCCCATTCTGTTTGAAAATTGGAAAAAGGGAACATGGGGGCTGGCTTTATGACGCAACCAAACAAAATTCCAAATAATGTAACAATGATATAAGCTGAGGTTGCAGCTAGAGGAACTAAGATACCAAAATATTCAACACTCCATTTCAGGAGGGATTACTAAATTACGCGATTGTGCCTTCTGAAATGAATACAAGATTTACAAATGTATATAAAGTCAACGTGATTTTACTCGGATTCTCAACTCATTATGAATCTTATAGAGAATACACTCAGTGTCAGTGTCTCTGAGCTACTTTCGTGAAGGCCACTAACTGCGCATTTAATTGTGCCAACCAATTTCATAGATACTTATGAAATGGCCCATGTTTCCATCTTGTACGCACTAAGGTTTGTTTGAGCTCATGAGACCAGCCCATTACATGGCTGCTCATGATGAGAGTTTGCTGCTGCTGTCTTCCTGCAGTGTCAGAAATCACAGGGTCCCACTCAGTCAGGTTTGAGACAGCCACCCCTTGGTCGAACCAGAAGAGTCCATTGAAGTTAACAAGATGTAGTTTAGTGATCAGGTACACAATAGCAACCAGCTACATTTATAGAATCCCTGTAATGTGGAAACAGGCCCTTCGGCCCACCAAGTCCACACCGACTGTCTGAAGAGTAACCCACTAAGCCCATTTCCCATTACTCTAATGCACCTAACCTACACATGCCTGAACCCTATGGGCAATTTAGCTAACCTGCACATCTTTGGACTGTGGGAGGAAATCGGAGCACCCAGAGGAAACCCACGCAGAAACGGGGAGAATGTGCAAACTCCACACAGTCACCCAAAGTTGGAATCAAACCTAGGTCCCTGGTGCTGTGAGACAGCAGTACTAACCACTGAGCCACTACTGATTGACAGGATAGAGCTAACCTGCACATCTTTGGACTGTGGGAGGAAATCGGAGCACCCAGAGGAAACCCACGCAGAAACGGGGAGAATGTGCAAACTCCACACAGTCACCCAAAGCTGGAATCAAACCTAGGTCCCTGGTGCTGTGAGACAGCAGTACTAACCACTGAGGCACTACTGATTGACAGGATAGTCATTGTCGGTGCACTGGTCCCTAGCCTGCCGCTGCTGTATTCTGCCCCCTTGTGCCTCTGCGATAAACTCTGAACAGGTTTTCGTGCTGGTGACCCACAGCTTTGTGAACATATGAAATGGGAGCAGGCGTAGACCATTCAGCCCATCTGCCTGCTCTGCTATTCAATAAGGTTGTGGAAAATTTGCTATGTATTCTACTTCCCACCCACTCCTGCCTCTGCCTTCGGAATATTCAATAACCCCATCTCCACTGCCGCCTGAGACAGAGAGTTCCAAAGTCACACAACCCTCTGAGAGAAAGAAGTTCCCCTCAGCTCTGTCCTGAAAGAGTGACCCCAAATGTTAAATCAGTGCCCCCTCGTTCAGAACTCACCCATCTGAGGCACCATCCTCTCCATATCCACCCTGTAGAGACCATTCTGGATCTTATACATTTCAATCAAATCACCCCTCACTCTCTGTACTCCAACGGAAACACGCACAATCTGTCCAACCTGTCCTCATGAAACAATTCACACCTTCCAGGACAGTGCCAACCTTACAAACCTCCCTGAACCAACCCGATACATTTACATCCTTATTTAAATAAGGAGACCAAAACTGCACACAGTGTTAGAGATGTTATCTCACCAATGCCCTGTGTAACTGAAACATAACAGGAAGGATGTTACATTGGGTTGGAGGATTTGAGCTATAGGGTGAGGCTGAGTAGACTAGGGCTGTTTTCCCTGGAGCATTGGAGATTGCGGGGTGACCTTGTATTGATTTATAAAATCATGAGGGGCATGGATAGGATAAACAGACAAGGTCTTTTCCCTGGGCTGGGGGAGTCCAGAACTAGAGGATGTAGGTTTGGGGGAGAGGGGAAAGGTAAAAAAGGGACCTGAGGGGTAACCTTTTCACATAGAAGGCAGTGCACGTATGGAATGAGTTGCCAGAGGAAGTGGTGGAGGCTGGTACAATTACAGCATTTAAAAGGCATCTGGATGGGTATATGAATAGGAAAGGTTTAGAGGGATATGGGCCGGGTGCTGGCAAATGGGACTAGAATAATTTATGACATCTGGTTGGCATGGACCGAAGGGTCTGTTTCCGTGCTGTACATCTCTATGACTCAGTGATCAATTTCTCTCATGTTAATGTCAGCATCCCAGTAGCCTCTGGTTCACTTGCTGCACCTGCACACTAACATTTGTGACTCATGCACTCGAGCTCCTAAATCCCTCTCCACCTTGGAATTCTGCAGTCATTCTCCATTTATGTAACATCTGGCTTTTTATTCTTCACATTTTCTCACGTTGTGTACCACCTGCCAGATTAATGCTCACTCATTCCATCTACCATTGCCCACTTGCATTTCCTGAAGGCTTCTTCACAGCATCCCCTTTTCTACTTGTTTTGGCATCATCTGTGAATCATGCTTTTGCTCCCCTCATCGAAAGACGTCTGTGTAAATGATCAATTGTTGAGGGTCCAGGACAGATCCGTGAGGGACTTTACTCAATGCCCTGCCAATCAGACACAGTCCCATTTAATGCTCTTTGTTTTCTGTCAGCCAACCAATCTTCTACCCATGTTACCCCCCTGAGTTGACACAGCACTTTGCGTGGCATCTCGTGAAATGCTTTCTGGAAATTTAAATATATCAACAGGGTTTCTTTTATCTCCTTCAAATAATTTGGCCAAAAATGATTTCCCTTTGGCTAAACCATCTTCATTCCTCCCAGCTCCCTTTGATTTTTCTTTGCGTCCAGCTATAAGATCCTCAGATCAATTCTAACACCCTCACCATGACAGACGTTATTCTGACAGGTAGCCATGTTTCCTCCTCCAGCGTCCATGATGTCCGTAGACTAGTATTCCAGTGAGCTGAGCTAAAGTCTTGGGTGAATTGCTTCAAATCCCCAACACGGCAGCCGGAGGCGTTTAACTCGTAAATATAAAGCTCTTCTTAATAACAGCGACCATGACAACCATCGTCAAGTGTTGAAAACAGTTGTTATGTCTTTAGGGAAGGAAATCTGCCTATGCTACCTGGTCTGGCCTATGTGTGACTCCAGACCCATAGCAATGTGGTTGACTCTTGCCTTTGAAATGACACTCGCAAGGCACTCAGATCACCAAAGGAACACCTTTGAACAAATGTTGGGGGGGGGGGGCGGGGGGCGGGACACAGGGAGGAAATGTAGGAAGCAGTGCAGGGTTCCAATGTGCGGAATTCCAAGGCACATTCTTCAGTGCCTCTGCTCAGGCCCATCAAGTGCTAAAATGATCCATTTAATATTGTTCTGGCTGGAAGAGTACTGTCCTCAGGCATCTGTTCAAACAATGAGTGAGAAATATTCTCGCAAGTTGCAGTCAGTTAGGTAAACCACCAGCTATGCTTTGATTGATCGTGTCTAGAGGAACCTTGATTATGTGAAGGACACAAGGGTGGAGTATTTTGTTCGGCTAATCGAATTCCAGATAATCAATGCCATATAACAGTTAGCCAAGCATCAGGACCTTGCGATCTTCTTCAGGTAATCCGAAATCTGGTTAATCGAATGCTGGATAATCGAGGTTCCTTTGCAATTTGCTTTAATTTTTCAATAGGGATTCGACTGAAGTGGGATGAGAACTGTTTACTGCTGCACTGAGTTACTTATTACATAATGAAGTGAGGCCTTGTGTCAGCTGCACTGAGCCTGCCATCAATGACTAGGTAAAATGAGTGAGAGAGTACAAAGCAAATGTCCAATCCTCAGGATGACTGGGGGGAGCTACTGAGAGTGAGGAGGATTGCCAAAGTATACAGCAGAATATAGATTGGCTGGAGACTTGGGCAGAGAAATGGCAGATGGAATTTAGTTTAATTAATAATGTGAGGTGACGTATTTTGGAAGGTCTATTACAACGATTTGGAAAAGCATAGCATGATTAAAGGCAGTCAGCTTTGGAAAAGCATAGCATGATTAAAGGCAGTCAGCATGGCTTTGTGAGAGGCAGGTCATCCCTCACAAATCTTACTGAGTTCTTTGAGGAGGTGACGAGACAGGTTGACGAAGGTCAAGCAGTGGATGTGGTGTTTATGGACTTCAGCAAGGCATTTGATAAGCTTCTGAAAATGTGTTGCTGGAAAAGTGCAGCAGGTCAGGCAGCATCCAAGGAGCAGGAGAATCGACGTTTCGGGCATGAGCCCTTTTCCAGCAACACATTTTCAGCTCTGATCTCCAGCATCTGCAGTCCTCACTTTCTCCTCAAGGATTTTAACCTACTGCGAATCCTCTTGCAAGGATGCCTTCCTTGTAGAAGCTCTCTTCCTCTCTCTACATCTCCCGCTCCTTGGATGCTGCCTGACCTGCTGCGCTTTTCCAGCAACACATTTTCAGCTCTGATCTCCAGCATCTGCAGTCCTCACTTTTTCCATTTGAGAAGCTTCCCCATGGTAGACTCATTCATAAAGTCAGGAAGTATGGGATTATAGGTAACATGATTAAGGTATACAAGGTAATGAAAGGCATGGATAGAGTCGATAGCCAGAGATTTTTTCACAGGGCAGGATTGACTGGTACAAGGAGTCATAATTTTAAGATATTAGGAGGTAGGTATAGAGGAGACATCAGAGGTAGGGTCTTTACACAGAGAGTTGTGAATGCATGGAATCCGTTGCCAGCAGTGGTGGTGGAAGCAGAGTCATAAAGGACATTTAAGCAACTGCTGGTCATACCCATAGATAGCAGTGAGTTGAGGGGTGCGTAGGTTAAGGTATTTTATTTTAGATTAGGAATAATTCTTGGCACAACATCGTGGGCCGAAGGGCCTGTTCTGTGCTGTACTTTTCTATGTTCTATGTCTATTGCAGGAGGGAAGGAAACAGTAAATGGCAGAAGCCTTAGATGCATTAACATACAGAGGGATCCAAGCATATAGGACACAGTTCCCTGAAACTGGCAACAGAAGTGGATAAGGTGGTCAATGAATGAGGCAATTGGCATTGTTGCCTTCATTGATCATGGCACAGAATATAAAAATAGGCAAATCATGTTGCATCTGTAAAGAACTTTAGTTAGACTACATTTGTAATATTGCATATAGTTCTGATGGTCACACAGAACCCACTCAGTTCAAGGGCCAGTTAGGGATAGTCAACAAATGCTGGCCTCAGCAATGCCATCGCTCTATTGAAAGAGTAAAATTAATTGATTTGAAAAGGGATCCTTTAACCAAGAGTTTGAGAACCACTGTTTTCACTCAAAGTCTATTTGCCCCATGTCTCTCACACGCCAGGCTGGTTAAGAAACTGAAAGCCCGTGCAATGCAGGGCAATTTGATAAATTAAATCCAAAATTGGCTAAAAGTCAGAGGATGATGGTCTGAGGTGGTTTTGTAGGAGAAAGTCAGGTCTGCAGATGCTGGAGATCAGAGTTGAGAATGTGGTGCTGGAAAAGCACAGCCAGTCAGGCAGTATCCGGGAGATTCACCTGCTCCTTGGATGCTGCCTGACCGGCTGTGCTTTTCCAGTACCACGCTCTCCACTGAGGTGTTTTTGTGACTGATGCCTATTTCCAGTGGTGTACCACAGGGTTTGATGATGGGTCCCTTGCTGTTTGTTGTAGACATTATGATTTAGACATGAATATTGGGACATGATCAGTAGGTCCACAGATCACACAAACATAGGACGAGGAAAGCCTGAGGCTGCAGGATAATCTAGACAGGCCGATCAGAAATGAGGAACACAATGATATAAAAGCTCTGTGACTCTTGTTAATTTGGTCTCCTCTGTTTTTTACTGAATTAGACCATAATTAATTATCAATGTCCGTTAATTAGTTATGATGAAGAACAGTTACAACACAGGCCATTAGGCCTTTAAATGCATGCTGGATCTTTCCAAGTGTCACCACATAGATCACCCACTCCATCGTCTTATCTCTGGACCCTTGCAATTCTTTTACACTTCAGATGTTTATCTAATTTCCCCCTGAAAAAGCAGTCAAATTACACAGTTTATTTGTTACGAATGTTACTTGGTATGACTTCTCCTTTTTCTTGATAAAAAAACTATCATTGTGTCTAAACCATTTTGGCTAAACCAGCGCCCCCTCTTGGCCACATTCTCATCCTGCATCCAGTCTGCAACAAGGTTACTCAGGCCATCATCTAGCGGCCAGACTCTGCAGTGCAGGTGGGGGGGCAGGGTGGGGTGCAGGCTCCCTCTGGTGTTAGAATGTGGAATCACAGGGGCCCGACGCCTGTAAAGTGCACCCCTCTCCCAGCGGCTGGAAGAGTGACAATCCAACCCCGAGTGAACGGGTTGAGCGGCGAAACTCCCTTCGCAGCGCCACCAGCGATCGGATGACTGTTTACCCGGAAGGTTCCACAGCCAAGATTAGCACCATGTCCGGCAGGAGGAGTAGATTTCATCCGGCGGGTGCTATGATCATGGAATAAAGGAGGTAGCCTCCGGTGACACCGCCCCCTGACGGTGCGGAGGATTCTTCGGAGACGGCTTCCGGGAGCCTGAAGCCCCAACTAGCGGAGGGAGGAGTGGTCGGCAGGAACAAGAATCGAGCGGAGACACTGCCTCCAGCGGTTGGATGAGGCGCGTTCTCCAACGGGAAGCCGCCTGCGGCGCCCCCCACCGGCGTGGAGGACTGTGAACCCGAGGGACCACCCGAGGGCGACACCTAGCGGTTTGGAGGACTGGCTCTCCAGCGGGGGGCCTCCCGATGTCTCGCCCTCCAGTTGCCAGGTGACGGGATTGTCGGGGGGGGGGGGGAAGACCCGAAGAACTGCTGGAAATCAGAAACAAAAGAAAACAAAAATTGCTGGAAAATTCTGCAGGTCTGGCAGCATTTGTGGAGAGAAAGCAGAGTTCAGTTCAGTCCAGTCACCCCGCTTCAGAACTTGCAGCAGGGGTCCTCCCTGCAGCGCCCTCCAGGGCCGGGGAGGAATGTGACATGATGTCCGGCGGGAATCCTCCAAATGCTGCGCCCCCAAGCGTCGGGGAGGAATGTGAAGGGTTCAGCGGGGATCCCCCTCCTCCGGTGAAGAGATCGGTGAATGTCGTCCTAACGCAGCGCCCCCAACGCCGGGGAGCAATGTGAAGAGGGTCGGCGTGAGTCCTCCTAAAGCAGCGCCCCCCCAGCCGTGAAAGAGTGGCCGTGTGTCCTCCAAATGCACCGCACCCAGCGCCGAGTGTGAAGTGGGGGGTGCGTTTGTCCTCCTAATGCAGCGCCCCCTTGTCCCAGGGAGGAATGTGAAGCGATTGGTCTGTGTCCTCCTAATGTAGCGCCCCCCAGCGCCGGGGAGGAATGTGAAGGGGGTAAAAACAATAACTGCAGATGCTGGAAACCAGATTCTGGATCAGTGGTGCTGGAAGAGCACAGCAATTCAGTCAGCGTCCAACGAGCTGGTTGGATGCTGTCTGAATTGCTGTGCTCTTCCAGCACCACTGATCCAGAATCTGGTTTCCAGCATCTGCAGTTATTGTTTTTACCCCCTTCACATTCCTCCCCGGCGCTGGGGGGCGCTACATTAGGAGGACACAGACCAATCGCTTCACATTCCTCCCTGGGACAAGGGGGCGCTGCATTAGGAGGACAAACGCACCCCCCACTTCACACTCGGCGCTGGGTGCGGTGCATTTGGAGGACACACGGCCACTCTTTCACGGCTGGGGCGGGGCGCTGCTTTAGGAGGACTCACGCCGACCCTCTTCACATTGCTCCCCGGCGTTGGGGGCGCTGCGTTAGGACGACATTCACCGATCTCTTCACCGGAGGAGGGGGATCCCCGCTGAACCCTTCACATTCCTCCCCGACGCTTGGGGGCGCAGCATTTGGAGGATTCCCGCCGGACATCATGTCACATTCCTCCCCGGCCCTGGAGGGCGCTGCAGGGAGGACCCCTGCTGCAAGTTCTGAAGCGGGGTGACTGGACTGAACTGAACTCTGCTTTCTCTCCACAAATGCTG
>NC_057713.1:6856009-6859256 GCF_004010195.1 Chiloscyllium plagiosum
GTCCCACCTGTCACCTAACCCCCCCCATTAGCACCTCCAATATTCTCTAGAACCAATTATCCCTGTTCCCATACCTCTAGGGGACAGGTATCACCCAGTGAACCAAAATGCCCCAGCTTTGGGGATGGGTATCAGTCTAATAGTCTCTGGGGACATATCACTCTCACACATTTGTGCGCACGCACATGCACATTCAAACCCTCTCCCCAATAATTGCCCAAACCCCACCAAATACAGCAGACCAGCTTGTAGGGGTCACTAGCTGGTGGTTATTCATTAATAACCACCAGCTTGTAGGCATCACCCTAATACTCTGGGTTCAGGCCTCACCCCAAACCCCTAAAAAATTACAGTGCTCCCAAATCCAAATACCCAACCCGTACACTGCAGGGATTGGTGTCACTCCAGTAGTTCCACTCAGCCCCCCTGTCAAAATCTCACTGGCTCCCAATACCCCGCTGAACTCAAATACCTCTGGTGGGCCAGGCGATACCTTTATAACTGCCATGCCCGAAACCCACCTCACTCCAATACCAGCCAGGTAACCTAATTCCCCAAATTGCTTAACTACAATATCGTGAAAGACCAAATATTCCACATGGGGCCGACATAATTCTAGTCCCCCACCCCGTTCAATACTTGTCTGAAACTTAATAGGAGAAAGTGAGGACTGCAGATGCTGGAGATCAGAGCTGAAAAATGTGTTGCTGGAAAAGCGCAGCAGGTCAGGCGGCATCCAAGGAGCAGGAGAATCGATGTTTCGGGCACAAGCCCTTCTTCAGGAAGGGCTTATGCCCGAAACGTTGATTCTCCTGCTCCTTGGATGCTGCCTGACCTGCGCTTTTCCAGCAACACATTTTTCAGCTCTGAAACTTAATAGACCTGCTTCAGTGGCCCTGTGGTTAAGTAACCACTTATTACCTCCTCAGTAAACCACATTCCCCCAAAACCCTTGAAACTGAATTGTTCCTGAAACCAAAGATCCCCCTCTATAACCCTTTAAACTTTATATCAAACTTCATTCTTCACATCCTCTTAAACTGCACAACCTCTTCCATACCCCGAAACTAAATACCACTTCTAAATTGCATATCCCACTCTGTGCCCCCGAAACTGAATCTCCTGTTTAGATTTTCTTAATACCCAAAAACACCTCACCAAGGAAGATATCTGTATTCATTAAAGCAAACCCCTTAAGTTCTCTATAATTTCTCAACATATGCCGCCTTGAATCACTCATAATTAACATCCACAGTCCCCTCAATGTCATCTTCAAATCTACTCTTAACATAATATAACTGTTAATCTTTATACATCTTGAAACTTCTTTGTACATCCCATTCTTTACAAGAGGGTTATAAATGTCAGCAAATAGCTGAAAAATAATTGGGGGGGAGGGGGTTTCCTAAAGTAGAATGTCTTCACAATGTGCCTTGTGAACAGCCTCAACTGAGGCTTGCCGACAAAGCACAACGATGGTGTGGTTAGGACTGTATCCAAGAACAATTTGTGTGATGTGGCAGTCCCAGAGAGAGAGAGGGAGGAAGAAATTTGTGCCCTACCTACATTTATGGGTGCACAAATGTCGTGGCTCTTTTGTGAAACTGCACATGCATAGACAAATTTACTGTAGTGATACATTAAATGGTTACTTCCGTTTCAGTGTAGATTAGCTAAAGAAATTTGTTGAACAGTTAAAGCGTGTGTCTTGGCTGCAAGTAGTTAGCTATAAACTTGTGTGTTGACTGAGCAAACAAAAATGTTTGTTTAATATTTTGCTACTGCGAGTTACTTTGTGGCACTGTTTCAATCATAAGCTAAAATGATAAAAGGAAAT
This sequence comes from Chiloscyllium plagiosum, assembly GCF_004010195.1. Taxonomy (NCBI): domain Eukaryota; kingdom Metazoa; phylum Chordata; class Chondrichthyes; order Orectolobiformes; family Hemiscylliidae; genus Chiloscyllium; species Chiloscyllium plagiosum. The sequence continues at coordinate 6,857,847 of NC_057713.1, forward strand.
CTGTTGAATACAGAAACCTATATTTTCTTAAATACTAAATGGACATTTTTCTGCAAAGTGCTCTAGATATACTTTTAGTCAGTATTGTGACCAAAATTCCTCCTTTAAAACTCTGTTTGATGTGGGGAACGATTGAGATACTCACTGTTTTTAATCTCAGTCTTGTGACCAGACAAATTGCAACTTTGGTGTTGCCTTTCATCCTCCAGCCTCCCATGTTCTACCTTCTATACGCTTGAGATCATCCCAAAACGTCACTCACATCAAATGCTATTCGCTTATTACCCCTATGCTCACTGACCTACATTGGCTCAATTTGAAAAATCTTGTTTCAAATTCCAGCATGGCAAAGGCTATCCTGATCTTTGTAGTCTTCTTAAGCTCTGAAATTCTTTGCAATCTATACCCTTGCAATTCTGAAACTCTTGTGCATTCTCTATTTCAGTTGCACTACCTCTGACAGCTGTGTCTAAAGCTGCCAATGCCCAATGCTCTGGGATCCCCCCCCCCCTAAATTTAAGACGTTCCTTAAACCTCTTCTTGATCAAACTTTGATTTTCTGACCTTGTATCTCTGTGTGGTTCAGTTTCATATTTTGTTTGATTTTGTCCCTGTGCAGCATCTGGGGTGTTTTGTTATGTTAGACAACCGATCTAAATGTAAGATCGTCTTATAAAAATTACATTAATTGTTGGGTACTTTCAATAATGTAAAATGCCTGTTTCTAAAAGTACTTCTCGGAGCCTGGTACAATTTGGGGTGGTGAGGAGTGATGGATGGACCAAAGCCAGCTTGAAGAAATAGATTTGAAAGGATGGAAAGGTAGAAAATATGGGGAAAGCGGAGGACACGGATTGAGACAGCAGGAACCTGTCACCAACAGCGTGGAATACATGAGATATGAGAGGCTGGGAGCAGTGGGTATGGGAAAACTGGGAAAGGTGGCCGAGTCGTAGAGATCTGCAGCATGGAAGCAGACCCTTCGGTCCAACCTGTCCATACCAACAAGATATCCCAACCCAATCTAGTCCCACCTGCCAGCACTCGGCCCATATCCCTCCAAACCCTTCTCTGGCAGCTCATTCCATACACGTACCACCCTCTGCGTGAAACAGTTGCCCCTTAGGTCTCTTTTATATCTTTCCCTTCTCACCCTAAACCTATGCCCTCTGGTTCTGGCCTTCCGACCCCAGGAAAAAGACTTTGCCTATTTATCCTATCCATGCCCCTCATAATTTTGTAAACCTCCAAAAGGTCATCCCTCAGCCTCCGACGCTCCAGGGAAAATAGCCCCAGCCTGTTCAACCTCTCCCTATAGCTCAGATCCTCCAACCCTGGCAACATCCTTGTAAATCTTTTCTGAACCCTTTCAAGTTTCACAACATCTTTCCGATAGGAAGGAGACCAGAA
>NC_057713.1:6859414-6883300 GCF_004010195.1 Chiloscyllium plagiosum
TCCAATTTTGGTGTCATCTGCAAACTTATTAACTGTACCTCTTATGCTCGCATCCAAATCATTTATGTAAATGACAAAAAGTAGAGGGCCCAGCACCGATCCTTGTGGTACTCCACTGGTCACAGGCCTCCAGTCTGAAAAACAACCCTCCGCCACCACCCTCTGTCTTCTATCTTTCAGCCAGTTCTGTATTCAAATGGCTAGTTCTTCCTGTATTCCATTCCTTGCTAATCAGTCTCCCATGGGGAACCTTGTCGAACGCCTTACTGAAGTCCATATAGATCACATCTACTGCCAAGTATGTTTGTCAAGGGCTTTGACTGATGTGTGGATGTAATGTTGGTGTGTCACTTTGTTTAGCTGGGAGGTAGAACAGGGCTTAGTATGGCACAATAGTGTCATAGAGATGTACAGCACGGAAACGGACCCTTCAGTCCCAACTCGCTCATGCCGACCAGATATCCCAGTGCCCAACCCATATCCCTTCATACCCTTCCTGTTCATATACCATCCAGATGCCTTTTATACTATTGTACCAGCCTCCATCACTTCCTCTCGCAGCTCATTCCATACACATACCACACTCTGCGTGAAAAAGTTGCCCCTTAGGTCTCTTTTATATCTTTCCTCTCTCACCCTTAACCTCTAGTTCTGGACTCCCCCAACCCAGGGAAAAGACCTTGTCTATTTATCCTATCCATATCCCTTATGATTTTATAAACCTCTATAAGGTCACCCCTCAGCCTCCAACACTCCAGGGAAAATAGCCCTGGCCTATTCAACCTCTCCCTATAGCTCAAATCCTCCAACCCTGGCAACATTCTTGTAAATCTTTTCTGAACCCTTTCAAGTTTCACAACGTCCTTCTAGTAGGAATGAGACCAGAATTGCACACAATATTCCAAAAGTGGCCTAACCAATGTCCTGTACAAACACAACATGACCTCGCAACTCCTATATTCAATACTCTGACCAATAAAGGAAAGCATACCAAATGCCTTCTTCACTACCCTATCTACCTGCGACTCCACTTTCAAGGAACTATGAACCTGCACTCCAAGGTCTCTTTGTTCAGCAACACTCCCTAGGACCTTATTATTAAGTGTATAAGTCTTGCTAAGATTTGCTTTTCCAAATGCAGCACTTCACATTTTTCTAAATAAAACTCCATCTACCACTTCTCAGCCCATTGGCCCATCTGATCAAGATCCCATTGTAATCTGCGGTAACCTTTTTTTGCTGTCCACTACACCTCCAATTTTGGTGTTATCAGCAAACGTACTAACTGTACCTCTTATGCTCGCATCAAATCATTTGTATAAATGATGAAAAGTGGCACTCCACTGGTCACAAGCCTCCAGATTGAAAAATAACCCTCCACCACCACCCTCTGTCTTCTACCTTTGAACCAGTTCTATATCCAAATGTTCTCCCTGTATTCCATGAGATCTAACCTTGCTAACCAATTTCCCATGGGGAACCTTGTTCAATGCCTTACTGAAGTCCATATAGATCACATCTACCAGTCTGCCCTCATCAATCCTCTTTGTTACTTCTTCAAAAAACTCAAGTTGATTTCCCACGCACAAAGCCATGTTGACCATCCCTAATCAGTCCTTGCTTTTCCAAATATGTACATCCTGTCCCTCAGGATTCCCTTCAACAACTGCCCACCACCGATGTCAGGCTCACTGGTCTGTAGTTCCCTGGCTTGTCCTTACCACCCTTCTTAAACAGTGGCACCACGTTAGCCAACCTTCAGCCTTCCGGCACCTCACCTGTGACTATGGATAAGGGCAGTGATGATTCAAATAGTAGTCTGGTCAGTGATTCCAGTGGTGAAAGAGCTGTATTTGTGGTGAACAAGGGCAGTACTGCTCAGAAGAATTCTTGGCGATTGTTGAAGTGTAAGATTGCAACTCGATTTGGACAAGCAGCATCTGAATAGTGGCTTAATGAGTACGTGTGAAGTGGGATTGGTGGCAAGGGAATGGAATGATGTGAAGTCAAAATAATGGCCTCTGTCTTGGAACATGAACAGAAATGAGTTTTTTGTACAAAGCAGACAATGGAGACATTATAAATAGTGAAAGATACGTGCTTCAGAAAGCAGTATCTGGCGTTTTGTACTCCAGGTTTGGATACATTGGTCATGTTTGAAGATGCACTGAGAGTTATGTCACTTCAGTTTCATTTTAAGAGCCTTTTAAATTGCTTTGCTTAAACTTCTGTTGTCCCAAGGTGTGCCTATTTAATAGGCAGTGATGCAAGTTTAAAGGCATGGGTGATACAGTGGCTTTCTTGTGTTGAGCTGGGGTGGAAGAGAGTGAAATAGCCCAGAATAAATTTCAGAAAATGAAACGCTGCATCCACAATTTGGAACATTGTAGACTTTGCTTTATCATTGTTAAATTGTATCTTAACTTTTAACCTACAAAAATGTTACTCTTAAAATTTGCAAGATTCAAGAATAAAATTGAATTTCTGATTTGCGTCTGAAACATTTCCACTGTTTGGAACTCTCTCTGTTGTAGGGGTTCACCCTGAGAGAAAGGTTGCCCTTCTTCAGATGTGGGAAGGGGAAATCTGTAGTTCAGACTTTCTGTTTATGTTTGAAAATCTTTTAAACTTCTTTGCAAATGCACACTTTATCAAGTACAACATTGTGTGCTGCTGTGTCACAGCAGAATTTTGCTGGCAACTTTGCACTACCAGATTTGTTGCTATTCCTTCACCTCGCACTATCGGAACAAAAGGCCACTGTAGCTACATGAGTGCCGGCAGGCTGAAAAAAATGCTGATGGAAACCTTTTTTGCTGGTTTGACATAAAGATGGAATTTTGTTTTGCAGCTCCCCTCTCAGGCATGGTTTTTGCACATGGATTTGTTAATTTAACTCGCTGTAACTGTTTATAAGGAGAATACCGTGGTTCAAAAGTATGCTGACTATCTCCACCTACAAGATGCATCACGCTGCTTGATCAGAAATAAAAATAGAAAGTGCTAGAGTAACTTAACATGTCTGTCAGCATCTGTGGGGCAGCATGGTGGTTCAGTAGTTAGCAGTGCTGCCTCACAATGCCAGGGGCCTGGGTTTGATTCCAGCCTTGGATAAAGCACATGTGGGGTTTGCACATTCTCATATTGTCGGGGTGCTCCAGTTTTCTCCCACAGTACAAAGGTGTGCAGGCTAGGTGAATTGGCCATAAATTGTTGGTAGTGTCCAGGGATTTGCAACGTAGGTGGTTTGCCATGGTAAAATACGGGATTACAGGGATAGGATGGGGGGTGGGTTTGAGTGGGATGCTGTTTGGAGGGTTGGTGCAGACTTGATGGGCATATTGGCCTCTTTCCACAGTAGGGATTCTATGATTCTCTGCTTCTAAGAGAGAAACCGAACCACTGGAAGATAGAAATAGGAGTGGGATTAGGCCATTCAGCCCATCATGGCTGATGCTCTGTCTCAACACCATACTGACTCCTTTACACCTTAAGCTGCCAGAAGTGTTTCATTCTTAAATATATTCAGTAACTTGCCTTCCACAGCTTTTCTGTGGGAGAGAATGCTCTTGTTTGCCATCCCTGAGTGAAGATATTTTTCACGGCCTATCCCATATCCTGAGACTGTGACCCCTTATTTTGGGTCCTCTGGCACAGGGAATCATCACTGCAACCAGTCTGATTAGAAATTTATGGGATTCCCTCTCATTCTCAAAACTCCAATGAATACTGATGCAGTCAATGCAATCTCCTTAGGGGAAAAACTTGAGAGCCCAGGAATCAGTCTGCTGAAACTTTACATTTCCTCTCTGGAAAGTATATCTTTTAGACTTGGTATTTCCAGTCTGATTTTTTTCTTTTTCAAACTCTTGCTCTGTGAATTTGTAAGAAAGGACAGTACTCCAGAAATGAAAAAGGCTATTTGATCCCACATTGAGTGCATGAACTCTTATCATATCTAATTAAACAAGTGTTTATTGGTTTCTCACATTTTACTTACTCTTCCTGTCAAGGTGAGGAAAATCAATTATGGATTCCAAATGGAAATTAGAAAGTAATTGAAGGGATAAAATACGCAGAGCTTCAAGCGAAGGTGGAAAAGTGAGACTGGCTGGATTGCTTCTGCGTTGCGTACCAATTCAGAATCCAGCAGGAGCCCACCTTGGGTAGAAAATCTACAGTCGAATGACCTTTGGAGAAAAATAAAACATTCTGCCGTCTCAGTCTTACATGGAAGACACCTAATAGTTTTAGACAAAGGGAAACATCCTCTTAACATCCACACTGTCGAGCCCCTTTGGGATCCCATAAGTTTCAATGTGATCACCTGTCATTCATATGAAGTCCAACGGGTGTAAGCCTAGTTTGTCCAATCCTTCGTCATAAAGCAACCCCTTCATCTCAGAAATCCATTGAGTGAACTGTTTCTCAACTACTTCTTGTGTTATTCAAGTAGGGAGACCAACACTACACACAGGATTATGGATGTCCAGCCAGCATGGACTCAATGGGCTGAATGGCCTTCACTTTTGTTGAGATCCTTCTGTGATTCTATTTCCCCTATTATACTCTACCTGTTGGTCTACTCAAGCCTTTGCAAATGCTTCATGCCTTCCTGAGAGCTTACTCTTCCACTTAACCTTTGTCATCAGAAAGCTGGGATGCATATTTGTTGCCTTCATTATGTTTGTTAAAGTATTTTGTAAATATCTGAGACCTCACCACTCATCCTTGTGACACTTCACTAGTTACAGCCTGCCAAGTTAAAAGTGAGCTGTTAATCTTGATTCTCTGCTTCCTATTTGTTATCCAATCCATGCTATTAGACTTAACTCCAGGAGCGATTATCTTGTGTCGCCTTATCAAATGTTGTTTGAAAATCCAAATGCCCGTTAGTACGAGTTTCCTCTTTATCTACCCTGTTACTTACATCCTCAATGTAAAAAAAGCTAATAGATTTGTCAAACATGATTTCCCTTTCATCACTCACAGGGTTTTGAATCTTTGAAATTTTCTACCACACAGAGTGGTTGCTTGTTTGATCTGTATATTCAAGGCTGACTCATTTTAAAGGCTGGTTTAAAATAATTTTGAAATTATTTTTTCCATTACACTTAAGATTGTGAAACTTTAAACCCTCTACTTTAATCTTTTTTGCATTTTGTATCCTGTTGAAAGAAACTTTATCATGCCGGTGACAATACTGGTGTTTGTTCTCAATTTGGACTCGCCAGTGTATTGGAGAGTTTTAGTGTAACAGCAGTGAGCTTGCACTGCTGTATTTTACATGAAAATCTTTTTATTGTATAGCTTTGCTATGGTGACAGTTACGTTAGCTTTACGTAGACTTTACGTGCAGAAGCAGACTGTTCAGCCAAACAGTGATGTCAGTAATTATGTTTCATATGAGCTGCCGTTATTTTTCATATGAAACCCAATCTGTTCTATACCTTGGTCACTTTTGTAATTAAGGCACTCCCTTAAATGTATCTGTGCTGTTTGCCTGAACTACTCCATACTCTAGCCGTTGTCCAGGTACCTTCAGGTAGACAGTAGCAGTTTGAGATAGCAGCTCGTGATCATAAATAAGCACATGGGTGATGATGGGGTAGTGTAGGGGTTGAGCTGAGAATAGTTCACAGGTCGGTGCAACATCGAGGGCCGAAGGCCTGTTCTACACTGTTGTTCTATGTTCTATCACGTTCCCGGGACAATAATGCATGGGTAATAAATGTGCCCTAGCTAATGGTGCCCACAACCCTGAATTAATATTGAAGTATGTTTCTCCTAGAATTTCCTGTAGTAAGTATCGGTACCTGTTATTTTTATGGCCCTTAGGTCTGGACTGTTCCACAGATGCAAAGATGCTCTCTAAATTGATCCTAACAAATCCATTGAGTTTTAAAGACCCCTATCAGGTCAGTTTAATTACAGTTGCATATATGTTCCACATAATTAGCTATGGTAAATCCCAGGACTCTGATGCTGTTGATGCTTAACTAGACAGGCTTTATTTCATTTTTGAATTTTTTTTAAGCAAATGTATCTTTTCAGTAAACAAAGTTCTTTCGTTTTCACATTGCATGAAGCTCTTAGTTTATAACCATCACTACAGTTCAAAGGCTATAAAGCACTCTTGGACATCCAACAGTCATGCAAGTCAAGACAAAATTGCAAGGCTTACCTTTTATTTCAACTCTCAGTTGATTCTAAATGACATGAGTATCTTCAACCTATAGTTAGATCCTGGCTGAGGTTGACAGGAGGTGGAGTGAGTGAGAGAGTCTCACTTTGGCACAATGATATGAAAAAAGTCTCTTCTGAGTTTGAAATTAAAGGCGAATTTGTGAGTACTTTAGAGAGAATTTGTGGCAAGGGGTGTTCTAGACCTGAAATGTTTGCTATATGCCAGCAGAAGGTTCAGCTTTGTGTCCATTCAAAATGGATCAACTGTAACAACTTGAATTTATACACCTCAGTTAATGTAATAAATATTTCCCAATGTGCTCCATAGGTGTATTATAAAGCTGAGTATGATACTGAGCCATGTAAGGGGACATTAAGGTATATCAGTAAGACTTGGTCAGAGATAAGTTTTAAAGACTGACTTGTAAGGAGGGAAGCAGAGAGGTGAGGTGGTGTCAGGAGGAAATTCCAGAGCGTGGGGCTCCACCAGTGAAGGCCCAGCTGCTGGTGGTAGAGCAATTAAAATTGAGGGCACTCTCGAAAGGCCATATTGGGGGAGTGCAGATTTTTCAAATTGAGAGGCTGGAGGATATTACTGGGATATGGAGGGGACAAGACTCTGGAGGGGTTTTAAATTGAAGATAATTTTAAAATCATAACTGTGTGATTGACGAGGAGCAAGTGTAAGTTTAGGCATGGTCAGCAGAGTTTTAGATAACCTCAACCCCAAGTTTAGAGTTGGAGACCAATTGGGAGTGCATTGGAATTGAGTATAGAAGTAATAAAAGCACGAATAAGAGTTAAAAGCATAAATAACAAGGTTGGTTTTGTTTATGATAATTGCCTAATTGGAATTGTTGCATACTCTGTGCAGTTTAAGCCCATGAAGAAGTTTACTTCACTTTTTCGCTAAAGGCATACAGCATAATAAGAGCAGAAGCGGGCTTTTTTTTTCTTGTGGGATGTAGACATTGCTAGCTGGCCAGCAGTTGTTAACTGTCCCTAACTACACTGGAGAAGGTGCTGGTGAGCTGCCGTTTTAAAACGCTGCAGTCCAAGTGCTGTGGGATAGACCCATAACGCTCTTAGGAAGGGAATTTCAGGATTTTGACACAGCAACACTGAAGAAAGAGCTTTACATTTCCAAGTCAGGATGGTGAGTGGTTTGGAAGGAAACATTCAGGTGGTGGTGTTCCTATGTATCACGTGCCTGTAATAAGATCTATCTCAGTGGTTTTTAAACCTTTCTTGGCGCAAATGGGTTAGTGATCACAGTCATCTTCCATGGTATCGTACACAAAATGCTATTTTGTTGAAGTGTGTAACTGTGTGTCTTTTTAATCCTTATCCCTGCAATTGTTGCATCCTCAGCACCTAGGTGCTGTTCAAGGATTTTCTGATCATTGAACATTAAGCTAGATTTCTTTTCCTGGATACTTTAAAGAATAAATAAAAACCTCTCTTTTCTAAATAGACTCCAAGTCAGTGTGAGGGTCTGGTTTATCTACCTTAAAATAATTAGAAGGTGCTTGCAGCAACTGAACCTTCAGTTCAGTGAGAGATCAATCTAAGTTTATTTTATATGATGCACATATCACACTAATAATTTTTTTATTCATACCTGTATTTGCCTTTTGGCAAGGTTTATAAACTTGACACTACATACAAGCATTTAATTTTTAGAATGAGTTTACCCAGTCATACTAATAATTAATTAATGTACAGAAATAGATGCCCATGAGGAATCAACTCTCAAAATATGTTAACAACCATGTATCTATGGTGTGCTTCCTGTGTTCAGATTCTCCTTTGTCCAAAAGTTGACATAGAGTCATACTACACGTAAACAGGCATTTCAGTCCATGCCAACCATAATTACAAACTAAACTATTCTCTCTGCCTGTGCTTGGCCCATATCCCTCCAAACCTTTCCTAGTCATGAACTTATCCAAATATCTTTTAAACATTGTCACTGTACCAGCATCCACCACTTCCTCTGGAAGTTAATTCCTCACACAAACCATTCTATGTTTAAAAAAAAAAGCCGCTCATGTCTCTTCAAGGTATTTCTCATGGTTTACAGGCACATTGAAACATGCCTTGCAAATACCAGTCCAAACCGCATACCTTCCTGACTGGGATCTATATTGTCATTTCTTCCTTGTAGTTGGGTGAAAGTACTCAAGCACCCCATCCAATGGCCATTACACTGTGCAGTTCACCACCAGGATATTCAGGGACAGACAACAGATACTGTCACTTTGCTAGTGACATTCCTTGAACATGTCAGCAGTGAGTAGCATTGAGACAGTTTAGAGACTTAGAAGGTGCTAGACAATTACAAGTTCATTAGTCCCTTTGAATGTGAAGAATAGTTGCTTTGTTTCTGACCAGCGTTCCATCTGAATTTTCATTATGCGCTGCTTGTTTTAGTTCAAGGAAATTACTTTTCTGTAGCTGTCCATGGGGTATCTTAGACAAAACAACTTGTTTCTGAGTGGTATGCACAATACCTTCATGATTGCTATGTTCATCTGCTGCTGTGCACTCTCCCTGCTTAGAGAGATCTTTAATAGGTCCCCCTCCACTCTGCTACCCCACCATTAAGCCTCAGTTTCTGACAACAAGTTGTAATCAATTTTAGAGAAATTGATGGATGTACCATCCTTTCCCAATACAAACAGTTATAACTAATGCATAAACAAAATACTGTGGTTGTTGGCAGTATGCAGTAAGTCAGGCAGCACCAGTGCAGAGAGAAGCAGAGTTAACAGTTTGGATTGCTGCCATTTTGTTGAACCTGGGAAAAATTCGAGATGGGTCTGGCTTTGCAGTTGCAACAGATAGGAAAAGCGGGCTGTAAAGAATAATTGAGGTGGGCAGTGATAGGCTAAGTGGCAGGAAAGATTAATGGAGCAATGATGCAGGCAATGGGGAAAACGCTAAGATGGCCATGGTATGCAAGTGGGAGAAGTGTATAATTACAATTTAGGAATTTCAATTTTAAATGTGGAAATTTGTACTGGATGGCTAAAATTAACCTGAAAAATGGGGGACTGAATTGCAATAGTCTCCTCTGGTTTATTTACTCCTCTCTTTAATCCTACTTCACTTAATTTCAAATCCATTATGCAACCATTAAGAAGCAACCACTATTATATATTAGGTAAAAATAATTACTGTAGATGCTGGAAACCAGAATCTGGATTAGAGTGGTGCTGGAAAAGCAAGCAGTTCAGACAGCATCCAAGGAGCAGGAAAATCGACGTTTCGGGCAAAAGCCCTTCACCAGCTATTATATATTAGCCTACAAGTGTGTGCACTCCCTGGACAAACCTGTCATTATCAATGGATTTGTCTGCATTTAAAACAAAAGTCTGTGCTCTCTGCCTCCAGAACTGTATAGGTTGCTGTCACTGCCTAGGCAGCAGCAGGGCCTGTGCAAAAATTAGATTAGATTAGATTACTTAGTGTGGAAACAGGCCCTTCGGCCCAACAAGTCCACACTGACCCACCGAAGCGCAACCCACCCAGACCCATTCCCTTACGTTTACCCCTTCACCTAACACTACGGGCAATTTAGCATGGCCAATTCGCCTAACCAGCACATATTTGGACTGTGGGAGGAAACCGGAGCACCGGGAGAAAACCCACGCAGACACGGGGAGAATGTGCAAACTCCACACAGTCAGTCACCTGAGGTGGGAATTGAACACGGGTCTCTGGCACTGTGAGGCAGCAGTACTAACCACTGTGCCACCATGCCGCACATAGCTTCCTGCATCAAAGATTGGGTCCATCCATAACACACAACAATCCAAACCTGTTCTAGCAATTGCCAAAATGTGTTCTGTTTCAAATATTGTGTGATTTTGCTCTGGCAGCCTGATATGAACCTCCGAATTGTAGTTCACAGAGCCCAGCAAGGTGTAGAGCTAGATAGCACAGCGAGCTGAGCCAAGCAGACAGCAGCCAACCACCATGCCTTTTGGAGTGCTGAGCATGTGTGTGTGTATGCATATGCAATAATGTCACTGACATTGCAGTTGTGTCTTTTGGCAAGGTGGTTGTCAACTTTCTATTCCAGGCACACATTAATTGGGCCTGTATTGGGTGGCATGGTGGCTCAGTGGTTAGCACTGCTGCCTCAGCACCAGGGTCCGTGGTTCGATTCCAGCCTTGGGTGACTGTGTGGAGTTTGCACATTCTCCCCATGTCTGTGTGGGTTTCGTCTGGGTGCTCCAGTTTCCTCCCACAGTCCAAAGATGTGTAGGTTAGGTGAATTGACCATGCTAAATTGTCTATATTGTATTAGTCAGAGGGAAATGGATCTGGGTGGGTTACTCTTCGGAGGGTCAGTGTGAACATGGTGGGCCGAAGGGCCTGTTTCCACACTGTAGGGAATCTAATCCAATCTGATGTCACCAAATTCCTGTACCAATGCAATGGCAGGAGACACTAAAAAATGAATTTAGCTGGTCAACGTGTAATGCCATCCTCCTGCTGAAGTGCTTCCATTTTGCGACATCTGCTCTACACAAAAGTTGAACCAATTCTGTAAGGGGGAGGGGGGGCTTTCCCACTGAAAGAACTGCTAACCAGTTCACAATCACCCGATTGTTGAAATAGTATGTGTTGTAAAACCCCAGCTGGTGCATTGTTGTCCTTTCTAGTCTGGGCTGCTACCTGATTTCAGTCAAACAATGATTTAACTGAATCTTAAACTGCCTTCTGAGCTGGCTGAGCATGTTCTGGGCAGCTAGGATGAGCAATAAATGCCAACCTTGCCAGTAATGCTGACAGCCTATGAATGGATAAAAAAGGTTTAAAATTATCTGCTTCATTAAAAAAAAGCCCTCTACTTTCCAAAAGCTGTTGCTATTTAGCTATAATTAATATTAAATTAAAAGTGTGTATAAGGCTAAAATGTATGATATGAAAATAGATGTTGAATTGGATCTGGAGGAGGCCTTGGGTCAAATATCAAACATCATTTTCTGAAGCTGGATCTAAATATTAATTCTCTGGATAGTATCAGAATGGTTCCTGGAATCAGTGACTTGAATGATGTGGAGCAATGGCATTGTTAATGTTAAAGTAGAATACCTTAACGGGAGCTTTAATAAGGTGCTGCAACCCCCCCCAGTTCATTCATAATTACTGGCCCTCGTTTTGGCAGAAAGGTCGCTAACCAAGGAATGCAGAATGACCAAAGAATTGGAGATTCCAGACAATATATGGTCCAAAAGATCCTCAACAGAACAAGTAAAGGATGACTATGGATCTTCTTAATTGTGAAGGGCAAAGAAGGCCGAGGCCAGAAGATGGTCCCAATTGCTCGCCACAATATGATTACCAACCCATTAATAATATGTGGACAGTGATGGCACTGCATGCTCCCATGTTGAAGAAAGTCAGGTACAAGCATTTACCAGAGTATACTGCGATCCTGGAGAGATGACGTCCTTAAATCAAGGCACAGCTGACGACAATGAGAAGGGTAATGAAATGGAAGAATTGTTACAGCAAGGAAAGGTGTAATTCTGCCCATATGTCAGTGCTAGCTCTTGTAAAGTGTAAAGAGATTACTTTAAGGCAACTAGTTAGAATCTGGAATGTTTTGAATGAATAGGTGACAGAAGCAGAGTCAGTAGTAGCTTTTGCAAAAGGAATGTGCCTGATAAGCAAAACAATTGCAAGGCAACGAGGAGAGAGCATCAGAGTTGAGCTGATTGGATAGCCCTTTCGAACGGCCAGTATTGGCACAATGGGTTAAAATCCATTCTGTGATGTGTTATTGTGTGTGGACCCCAGTAGCAGGTGGTGCAATCAAATCGTTGGCCGTTTCCTGAAGAACACTGGACCTCATGATGCTGTAACCATATAGTGGTTTTTTACAAAGGGTTTTTGGTGGCGATTTCAGAGTAAACCCTTCGAGTATGCACCAATATGTAATTATATATTGAAGTATTCCATCATTTATTTGGACAATTAAGTCAACTGCCCATTGTAATCAATTAAAGGTGGGCCTTGTCCATAATCAGTCTGACTATAAATGCTGCAATATGAGTTAATCCTTTTACAGTAAATTGCCCTATAAGGTGTATTTACTGCAGCTTAAGGTCAAGGGCCAATGTGGGTAGTGATATTGTTGGTCTGCCAGCATACTTGTCGTCTTATCAAGCAAGTATGTAACTTCTTGTCCTAATTTTTTCTGGCATATGGATGAAATGATTTAGTGGCCTCCATGGTCAATGTTGTAATTAACAGCTGATCCCGAAATAAGACATACGATCAAATGCAAAGGTGGTCTTTGCAACATTTGCGGAGCTGATTAGCAATAGTTTAAAAAGTGGCTACCGGCAGACGTCAGCTGGAATGAAGTGATAGACTTTGAAAACTGAAAATAGTGATTAGGAGATATTGGTGTGGTGGGAATATCAGTTAATCAGTCAGTGAGGTAACCAATCTAATTCTGTGCAGACATGGGTTCAAATCCCACCATGATGGTTGGTGAAATTTATATTCAATCTGGAATATTGAGCTAGTGACCATGGTAACTATCAACAATTCTTATAAAACTGCAACTAGCTTATTAATGTTATTTAGGGAAAAGAGCAGAACGTTATTTAAATTAAGAAAGACAACAGAAAGATGCAGCACCAGGGGATTTTTGGATCCTCTTACCTGAGTCATAATAAGCTAACATGCAAGTTCATTGTGTATCAGGAAGGCAAATGGATGGTTTGCCTTTATTTCATTGAGAATTGAGTGTAAAAATAGGGAGGTCTTACTAAAACAGCGTTAGTTTAACCACGCTTAGAGTACTGTGAACATATTTCGTCCTGTTACCAAAGCAGCAATATTTTGGCATTGGAGCCATTCCAGAGAAGGTTCATGAAGTCAAATCCAGATCTGGAGGGGTCTGCTAATGAGATGAGATTGTCGGTTGGGCCTGTCCTCATAGGCGTTTAGAAGAACCTTGTTGAAATTTATAATTAAGGTGATCGATAGGGTACATGTTGTTTCCCTTTGTGGAAGAATTGAGGAGAAAGTGAGGTCTGCAGATGCTGGAGATCAGAGCTGAAAATGTGTTGCTGGAAAAGCGCAGCAGGTCAGGCAGCATCCAGGGAACAGGAGAATCGACGTTTCTGGCATAAGCCCTTCTTCAAGAATTGAGGACCAGAGGGCATAGTATCAAAGTAAGAAATCACCCATTTAAGACTGAGACAAGGAAGAATCGCTTTGAAAGTAGTGAATCTGTGGAATTCTTTAATGCCTAGGGCTGTTGAGGAAGGGCCATTAAGTATATTCAAAGTTAGGATAGATTTTTAATCAGTACGGGTTCTGGAGAAAGGGCAGAAAAATGGAGTTGAGGGTTATCAGATCGACCAGGATGTCGTTAAATGGTGGAGCAGATTCAGTGGGCTAAATGACTAGCTTCTGCATCCCATGGTCTTAAGGTTGAAAATCTGCCATTCTTTCCCGGTATGATCGACTCCAGACACACTGCAATGTGGTTCACTCTTAACTGCCCTCTGAAATAGCCTAGCAAGGCACTCAGTGCATGAGCTGTTTGGAATGAGCAACAATGCCGGTCTTGCCAGCACGCCCACATGAATGATAAATGAAAAACAGTTACTTTTGGAATGCAAGTAAGCTCAGTGATGAGGAATTTATGTACACAGCTTGATGGAACATTAAAGAGAGTACCTGGGTTGATGTGGTGATATCATATTAAAATCAATTCCCTGGAGCTAGGTTTATTAAAGAAGTATAAACGAAAAGATAACTGAGGCCACGTAAATCGATGATAGCTTCTTGAGTGGATTAGAATCAGCATTGGTTTTTCTTGTTTGTTAGATTTATTTAGCCTGTTAACCTGTTCAGCTATGTTGTGATGCCATACCTGACCTGCATCCTAACTCTATCTCCTTTAACAGCGCTGGCTCATTAGACTATCTCAGATTTAAACTTATTAGTTGACTTTGCTGTCATTCTTTTTAATCTTATTTTTATTTCTGCCAGAGCCCTTCCCCCTCAGTTATGTTGATTTAAAGTTCTTTCTGGAGCCCTATTTAGCCTTTCAGCTTTGAACTGTGTCCCTGCCTGGCTTAGGCGATGCCCATCCAGAACCATAGCGTGCTCCTACCAATACAATTATCAAAATCCTATCACATGCAACCACTTTCTTGTTCAAATATC
Source organism: Chiloscyllium plagiosum (assembly GCF_004010195.1). NCBI lineage: Eukaryota > Metazoa > Chordata > Chondrichthyes > Orectolobiformes > Hemiscylliidae > Chiloscyllium > Chiloscyllium plagiosum. The sequence continues at coordinate 6,873,806 of NC_057713.1, forward strand.
TTTGCCACATGTCAGCTTTCCGAATCTATTTCGCCCTATGTAAATTTGCTTGTACTCAAATGTATTGAGCTTGCACAGAATCTGTCAGTTGTTATGACACAAAAGGAGGCCACTCAGCCCATTGTGCCTGTACCAGTTTGTTAAATGAGCATCATGACATGTGTCGATTTCCTGCTTCCACATCCTGCCCCGATAATGTTGCACATCACTCGATTCAAATAATCATCTGAATGCCTTAATTGAATCTGCCTGCACCACACCTTAACTACTGAGTGAAAATTTTCATTTTCTCACAATGCTCTTGCTTCATTTGTAAATCACTTCAAATCTGTGCTCTCTCATTCCTGTTTCTTTTACAACAGGGAACAGCTCCATCTAGTCACCTCATGATTTTGAAAACCTCTCTCAAATCTCCTCTCAGCCATGTTCTCTTCAAGGAGACTAGTCCCACATCTTCAATCTTTCCTCCTAATTGAAGTTTCTCATTCTTGTACATCACTTCTGCACTTTATCGAACGCATTCACGTTTTTCCTATAATTCGGCAGCCAGCTGAGATCTAACAAGTTCAGCATCACCCCCTTGCCCTTTAATGCTTTACCCCTATTAATAAAGCCAAGAACTTTATTATTAATATTAACTGCTTTCTCCACTTGTCCTGTCACCTTCAATGATCTGTGCATATGTGCACTCTGCCCTGCCCTCTTTAGAATTGTACCTTCTATTTTACATTGTTTTTCAATGTTCATCCGACCAAAGTGCATCACCTCACACTTCTCTGCACTGAACCTCATTTGTCACCTATATGCAGAGTCCACCAACTTGTTAATGTACTTTTGAAGTTCCACACTGTCCTCCTCACAGTTTATGGTTCTTACAAATTTTGTTTCATCTGCAAAGTTTAAAATTGTTCCCTGTGCATCAAGATCCAAATCCTTAATGTATTGTAAGGATCCCAATATGAACACCCGTAGAACTCCATTACAAAGTTTTCTCCAGTCTGGAAAATATCCATGGCTATTTCTCTATTTCCTATCGCTCAACCAATTTTTGTATCTGTGTTGCTCCTATATCTCTTATTACATGCTTCACAATTCAATTATGTAGCACTATCATGTGTGCATGAATACCACATTAACAGCATTACTATCATTCAATCTCTCTGTTACCACTTCACAAAATATCAGCAAATAATTCAACATGATTTCTCATTTAGAAATCAATGATGACTCTTATTAATCAACTCAGCTTTTTCCATTTGACTACTAATTTTATCCTGGGCATACTGAGACATTATGGCAAGTGGTCTAGCAGTTTCTCCATTAATTTCATTCAAAATCCTCAGATGCATCTCATCCAGTTCCAGTACGTTGTCAACATTACAGAACATTTTCCTGATTATTTTTGACCCCTCCTTTTGACAGCATTTCCCCCTCTTTGGCACAGCCTAATCAGCATCATCTTTTGTAAAGACAACTGCAAAGTATTCATTTAAAATCCCTGGTGCGACCCATGCCTCCAAATGTAAATCTCCTTTTAGCCTTGAATCAGCCCTGCACCTCCTTTAACTACCTCTTCTTATTTATATGTCTGGAGATGATGTTGAGATTCTCCTTTGTATTACCTGCTAGTCTTTTCTCAAAATTCCCATTTATTTATCTTATACACTTTTTCATCTCCTGTCTAAACCTTGAGTATTTCGTTTGGTTCTCAACTGTATTTTCTGCATTAAACTTGTCAAGAACACTTTTTTTCCTTTCTGACATTAATTTCTCCCTCCATTGTCATCAAGGAACTTTGGATTTATTTGTCCTACCTTTCCCATTTGAGGGAATATGCCCAAGCCATCACCTCTTTGAAAGTGGCCCATTGCTTGGTTACTGTTAATCATGCCAACCTTAGTATGTAGACAGGCAGAAGAGGGGAGAGGCCATTTTGGATTTGGTGCTTGGCAATAAGCCAGGACTGGTGTCAGATCTCGCGGTGGGAGAACACTTTGGTGATAGTGACCATAACTGCCTCACATTTTCCATAGCCATGGAGAGAGAAAGGAGCAGTTACCATGGGAAGATATTTAATTGGGGAAAAGGAATTTATGACGCTATCAGACAGGAGTTGGGAAAGTACAGACTGTGAGCAATTGTTCCACAGAAAGGGGACAGCAGACGTGTGGAGACTGTTTAAGGAGCAGTTGCAAGTGATGCATAAATTTGTTCCTTTGAGACAGGCAAGAAGGGGTAAGATTAATGAGCCTTGGGGTGGCGAGAACAGAGGAGCTTCTTGTCAAAAGGAAGAAGGCAGCTTATGTAAGGTGGAGGAAGCAAGGGTCGAGCACAGCTTTAGAGGATTACAGGCTTGATAGAAAGGATCTTAGACATGGACTGAGGAGAGCCAGGAGAGGGCATGAAAAAGGCTTGATGGGGAGGATTAGGGAGAACCCAAAGGCATTTTACTCGTACGTGAGGAATAAGAGAATGATCATGGAGAAGGTAGGGCCGGTCAGGGATAGCTTAGGGAACTTGTGTGTGGAGTCTGAGCAGATAGGGAAAGCCCTAAATGAGTTTTCACTTTGGTTTTCACTTCACTTCAAGGAAAGGGACCTTGTTGTGAATGAGAACTTTGAGGAGCTGGGATACAATAATACAATAGATCAAGTTTGATGAAGTTGATGTGCTGGAAACTTTGGCAAACATTAAGGTTGATAAGTCCCCAGGGCCAGACCACATTTATCCTAGGCTGCTCCGGGAAGCGAGAAAGGAGGTTGCTAAGCCACTGGCGAAGATCTTTGCTTCGTCACTCTCCACGGGAATTGTTCCAGAGGTTTGGAGGGAGGCGAATGTTGTTCCTCTTTTCAAGAAGGGGAATAGAGAAGTGCCTGGCAATTACAGACCAGTCAGTCTCACGTCTGTGGTCCACAAGGTATTGGAAAGGATTCTGAGGGAAAGAATTTATGACTATTTGGAAAAGTATAGCATGATTAAAGGCAGTCAGCATGGCTTTGTGAGGGGCAGGTCATGTCTCACAAATCTTATTGAAGTCTTTGAGGACTTGACGAGACAGCTCGGTGAAGGTCGGGCAGTGGATGTGGTGTATATAGACTTCAGCAAGACATTTGATAAGATTCCCCATGGTAGGCTCATTCATAAAGTCAGGAGGAATGGGATACAGGGAGATTTGGCTGACAGAAGGTAGAGAGTGGTTGTATTCTTCCTGGAGGTCAGTGGTGAGTGGTGTCCCTCAGGGCTCTGTTCTTGGGCCTCTGCTCTTTGCAGTTTTTATAAATGACTTGGATGAGGAGGGTGAGGTGTGGGTTAGTAAATTTGCCGATGACACAAAGGTTGGAGGTGCTGTTGATAGTATCGAGGATTATTGCAGGCTGCAGCGCGACAATGACAGTATGCAGAGAAATGGCAGGTGAAGTTCAACCCAGATAGATGCATTTTGGAAGGTCAAACTTGAATGCTAAATATAGGATTAAAGACAGGATTCTTGGCAGTGTGGAGGAACAGTTGGATCTTGGTGCATAGATCCCTCAAAGTTGCCACCCAAGTGGACAGGGTTGTTAAGAAAGCATATGGTGTTTTGTCTTTCATTAACAGGGGGATCGAGTTTAAGAGCCACAAGGTTTTGCTACAGCTCTGTAAGTCCCTGGTGAGAACACACTTGGAAAACTGTCCAGTTCTGGTCACCCAATTATAGCAAAGATACGGAGGCTTTGAAGAGGGTGCAAAGAAGGTTTACCAGGATGCTGCCTGGATAGGACGGCTTGTCTTATGAAGAGAGGTTGACTAAGCTCGAATTTCTTTCTCTGTAGAGGAGGAGGAAGAGGTGTGACCTGATCGAGGTATACAAGGTAATGAGAGGCACGGATAGAGTCAATAGCCAGAGACTTTTCCCCAGGGCAGGAGAGACTGGCATGAGGGATCATAGTTTTAAGGTGTTAGGAGGAAGGTGTAGAGGAGACGTCAGAGGTAGGTCCTTTACGCAGAGAGTTGTGAATGTGTGGAATGTGTTGCCAGTCGTGGTGATGGAAGCAGAGTCATCAGGGACATTTAAGCAACTGCTGGGCATGCACATGGACAGCACTGAATTGAAGGGTGCGTAGGTTAGGTTATTTTATTTTAGATTAGGAATAATCCTCGGCACAGCATCATGGGCTGAAGGACCTGTTCTGTGCTGTCTTTTCTATGTTCACTTAATCCTGGCCAACTCTGTTTTTGCCCCATTGAAGACAGCTCTTTGCCTGTTGACTTTTCTCCCACTGTCAAAAATCACAAACATTAGGTTATGGTCCAACAGGTTTATTTGAAAACACACGCTTTCAGAGCCCCAGGCAGCTAGCCAGTGTTTCTCACACTGGATTGTTGTATGTCATTCTCCCTCACCATTTTGAACTGTACGATGCAATACTCACTATCTCCTAAATGTTCTCCCACTGACACGTGATCCACTTAGTCCACCTCATTTTGAAGGATCATGTCCAACAATGCAGCTTTTCTTATTGGATTAGGCACACATCACTGTCAGAAGCTCTCCTGAACACAGTTTAGGAACACTTGCTCCTCACTGGCTATTATACTACCAGTATCCCAGTCTATATATGATTAAGTGAATTCCCCCATTATAACTTGAAATAGCAATAAAACCATCAAGAATGAGTATAAGAACACAGAGTGATTTTGCTAGAATGCTTTCTAGTATAAAATACAAGCACAACAAATTGAGAGGAGGAACTGGGGCTTTTTGTAACATTGCAAATTATGGGAGTAATATAACAGAAATCTGGTTTTACGTGCATGGGGCAAGGTGGACAGGAGCTGGTGAATGTAATTCTCTGCAGTGGAAGTGTTCAGAATTTGGGACTGGAGGTGAAGAGAGAGTGAAATAAAATTTGTAACAAAGAGTTGTGAGGTTGTGAAATTGAGATTATTCGATGAGGAACCGACTGTATCAACATCAAAAGTTAGCTTGGTATTTAAGTGGATGAAGAAAGGGAAAAGGAATACGTGAAGAGGGTGAGTAAATGTCATTTGCTTGAAGGCAGGCAGCATCTTGAATTTGCTTGAGCCAAGTGTGTATTGTTGTAGTTGTATATTAGTCAACATAAAACTTCTGGCTCTTTGATTTTTCTACCACCTTGTCTACAACTGGTCATGGAAGAAATCAAAAAGTTGCCAATAATTTCTTTTGTTCTCATTGTTTGACACTTCAAAGTGAAACACCCTGTATTTAAGACAAACTTCTGTGAAAGTTGTAGCTGTCGAGCATATTTCAAAATGAATTGAATTTGTTTTCAGAAGATGCCTGGTTGTTGTGTGGAATTATTTCCAAGTTGAGGACTTTGGTTGGCAGTACTTGACACAGGAATAACCGTTGCAAGTTTGAATGCTGGGTGGGGGTTACCACTGTTCTTGACTTTGGAGGACTTGTTCTGTCAGAGCTATTTATGCCACTTGCAGTGAAAAATTAAGAAATAATATTCCTCCACTTGTTCTGACATTCATGAAGAATCTAAAGGCTGTGTATTTATGGTTGGTCTTTGTTTCTTAGAAATCGCAGCCAAATGGGCGAGCGGGAACTGAACCATTAGACGAGGAAATTCTTCACCCGTTTGAAAAGCTAATTGTCAAACAACAACTGGACACTGAGAAGAAAACAGAAAAGGTTTGTTAAAGTGTGTGTGTCAGATGTTTTAATTTTTGGATATGATATTTGTGTAAGCACATGTGCTAAACCAGCTATTTCAAATAAGTAATTGTGAGTGATGTTCTACTATAGCAACTTGTATTCAAAGCCTTTTAGTAAAATTAATTATAGAACATTTCAAAGATGTATTCAAAAAGTAGTTACTGGAACAAGGTGGGTGGGATTCATTTTGCAGCTTTACGTGTTTGGAAACAACTGAATGGGTGAGCGTGGATGAATCCTTGTATCCAATAATAAAAACACATATTGCAGTGGTTCAAAGGGATGGCCCATCGTAATCTTGGGCAGCAAGTTTTGACGATAATGTACAGAACTTGACCATGTCTCAAAGATAAGTTCAAAGCACAACATGGTTGAAGTTAGAATTTTACGTTCAACTTGATGAAATACTTTGGTTATGCCTTACAGCATAATGTGATAGTGTAATGTGGTTGATGGTTCTAGAACGTAAGAAATAGGAACAGGAGTAAACCATAATTATATTTTAGGTGAAAGGACAATTTGGGCAAGAATTGCAAGAGAAAGGTGAGGAAGAATTTTTTAATCCAGCAAGTGGTAATGAACTGGAAGTGCGATGTATTCAGGATGGGGGTGGCTATGATTTTTCAAAAGTAAATCCAGTGGGCACGTGGGTGAAATAAACTTAAAAAGCTGCATGGGTAGAACAGAGAAAAGGGATGTAGGAGCAAACTACTGCAGATGCTGGAATCTGAACTGAAAACAAAAAATGCTGGAGATCATAGTGGGTCAGGGAGAAAGTGAGGTCTGTAGATGCTGGAGATCAGAGCTGAAAAATGTGTTGCTGGAAAAGCGCAGCAGGTCAGGCAGCATCCAAGGAGCAGGAGAATCGACGGTTCAGGATTTCCTGAAGAAGGGCTTATGCCTGAAACGTCGATTCTCCTGCTCCTTGGATGTTGTCTGACTTGCTGCGCTTTTCCAGCAACACATTTTTCAGATCATAGCGGGTCAGGCAGCTTCCATGGAGAGAGAGCAAGCTAACATTTAGTGTCTAGATCGCATGTCAGCAGAGAAATTGAATGATTTGTTCCATAGAGAGCTGACAGTCAGTGAGCTGAATATCCTTGCTCTCTGCTGTAAATGCTTTCAAACTCTAAATGCTTAGTTAAAATCACTTGCTCAAGTTTAAAATCTGGTGCTGATGTACAGTTAAATACCTGAGATAGTATGAACAATAAATATGATAGTTCACTTAGCTTTTATCAATTTATAGCAAGGAATAATATTTAGTTGAACTCTAAACACTTGCAGTAGAGATTGTATTTGTTGCATTTAAATGTGGGAAGCTCATTTTTGTGGTAGATTCTTCAGATATTGGAGGTAGAACCCCAGGTTTTACTTGGAAGCAGGAAAGAACGTTATAAATATCAGCATCCTGGCCAATTTTATTTTTAAGGCAGTGGGGAACTTTCAGTTTTACACAATCCTGCAGAGTTTCTCCAGTCACGTTGCAACAGCTAAAAGTCTTTCCAGAGCAGCTTGGCCACACAAACTGCCACAGCTCAAGCAAGTATGACTTGTCACTTTTTTTTCCTGATTTGTTCTTTTCTCCCTCAAACAACTTCCTCACATATTAGACTCCAGTTGTGTTAAATCCACCGCTTCACCTCCCTCAGAAGGAGCAGGCTGACCTCGGGCACTCTGGGTGGCAGCCAAATTTCGTTGCTTCCTCCTGCAACCTTGCTGATATAGAGTCCAACCTCATTTGGGAAGTTTTAATTGCCAATGGGCAAGATTCCAATGTGTAGAACTTCCTTGTACTCAAATGAACGTATGAGCCTTTTAGTAGCAAAACTAAGGCTGCAGTCCTTTTTCAAAAAAAAAATCCATCCAAAATAGATGTATAAACGTGATTCTTTCATGGGCATTTTATTCCTCATACCTAAATGTCTTTGAACTGAATGGCTTGTTAGGCCTTTTCAGAGTGGTTTAAAGTAACCACATTCCTGTGGGTGTGGAATCATAGTTAAATTAATCAGCCATGACACACCTCCAGGGCTGGTGGAACCTGAACCTGTACCTCCTAGGCCAGAGGTAGGGACACAGATGCTGTGCGCGAAGAGTCCTATGGTCTGGAGTCACATGTCATCCTGACGAGGTGAGGACAGCAGATTTCCTTTGGTGAAGGATATTAATGAATCAAATGTGTTCTTATGGCAATCTATATTAGCTCAATGGTCACCATTAATAAGATTAGCATTCAATTTGACTTGGAATAATTGAGTTTAAATTCATCGGTTGTCTTGGTGGGATCTGAACCTATGACCCCAGAGCATTAGCTGAGTCCCTGGTTTACTTTGCAGTACTTTACCATTAGTACATTTCAGTTATGTCCTTGTTGTCCTTTCAAAATGTCATACATGTGTATTTTTCCATTCAACAGTCTGACAGTGCAGACTATAGTTCTCCAGACTTTTCAGCTTCTGGACAGAGTACACTAAATCGCACCTGATGCTCCATGCAATGTTGCCTGTCCACCCATTTCTTAGTGATGCACCACCAATCAACTGTTGATGACTCTGAGATCTGTGAAGGCAGATAAGAGCAAAGAAGCAAATGAACTGAAAGGGGAAAGTTAAAAGAAAAATATTCAAGATTAGTTTAGTGCAAGAATGCCAAAGCTATGTGGTTGAAGCAGATGCGTTGATGTCTTTCATGGAGAGCCACTGGTTATACAAGCCTTTCTAACAGGAGGCTTCAAACTTACAAGAAAGAGCATTGAGTTGAAGAGTTCCAGGGCAGGTTCGGGGAAGGCATGTGCAGAATGAGAATGTTTATTATGGACTTGGGATGGAAATAGAAGGGCAAAGCAAGTGAGGAAAAAAGGGCAGGTAACTTTGCAATTAATTCTTAATTAGGTCTGATTGATGTTGTCACAAAATTACAACCTAGTTTTATGCCAAGAAGGATGGAAACAATATATACAGCTGATTCGTGCTCAGAACTGAGGCTCTGAAGCCAACTGCTACCTTGCGCAGCGATTGAAGAGTTGATCGCAGACATTCAACAAATTAAATTAACCAGTGACTGAAAAGCCTGTGAAAAGCAAGGCCTTGCAGTGAGTTAACAGATGAAAGAGATTAGTTCCAATTTCATAGCCTCTGGACTCTCAAAGTAGTTCACACCCAGCAACAATTTTGAAGTGTAAATCCTGTTGTTATGTTGGTGGATACAGGACAGCATTTCTATCAAACAGCAAATCAGATGAATGGCCAGTTTTTCTGGTTTTGGCAATGGTACTTGAGGGAGGAACATAATCTCTGAATAAGTTGTGGGATAGGTAGTGTTGCAATTTACATAGGAACCTTGATTATCCAAATACCAATTATCCAAAAATCGGATTATCTGAAGGAGATATCAAGGTCCTGATGGGAACATTACGTCAAAGACGTGTTGCCAGCAGTGATCGCGTCGTTTGTTTACAGTGATTAAACAGGTACAGATCCAAATGACTGTATGTCTGCCCTCTCTATCTCCCCACACTTTCCCTGGAGTTATACACTGGGATGTACCCTAACACCCCCCTTTAGATAATCCCTCCAATATTGTCCTGAACAGGGCAAAGGTGGAACCTGTCAAAAAGTTGCAGTAAAAAGTTGTGTATGAGAGTGCTATTGGGAGACTTACCCCACTAAGGCAGCAGCAGCAGTAGCTGTCTTGTTGTTGGTGTCCAGTGCAGCTGCCCTGGAGAGAGGGCAGGAAGGTACAGGGTTGGGGATAGGGCGGGGGCAGGGATGGACGGGGTTGGGGCAGGGGGACTGGCATTGGATGGG
>NC_057713.1:6886063-6964887 GCF_004010195.1 Chiloscyllium plagiosum
TACCGGCGTTGGATGGGGTCGGGAGCGGGGGGGACCGGCGTTGGTCGGGATCGGTGGGGAGGACCGGCGTTGGATGAGATCGGGGGGGACCGGCGTTGGTCGGGGGCGGGGGGGACCGGCGTTGAATGGGGTCAGGGGCGGGGGGACTGGCGTTGGACGGGGTGGGGGGGCAGGGTCTTGCGTTCTGTGTGTTGCTGCAGCCTCCTGAACGGGGAACAGACTTTAAAAACTCTGAGCCCCAGAGAGAAGGCATTTAATCGATTAATCGAATAATCGATTGTCCGAACGAAATAGTGCCCGCCCATCACGTTCAGATAATCGAGGTTCCCCTGTATTGGCTCTCTGAAGTCCCTCAATGAGGTGGTGGTGGGCCTCGAGGCATTGCCAACTGTATGAAGATGTTCCAATGATGTTTTGAATTTTTATTCACTTCCAAGATGTGAGCATGTCTGACAAAAGCAGCATTAATTATCTTTGAGAAACTGTTGCTGAACTAACCTTTTGTTAGCTTTGTAGCTTGTTTAAGCCATTTCAGAGGACAGTTAAGAATCAACTGGGTGATAGCATTCTTGTCTTGGGTTAGAAGGTTGTATGTTGAAGTCCCAGTTCATACTTGTGCACACACATTTGGCTGACATGTTTACTACATATTTGGAGATGCTGTCTTTGGGATAACGTGTCAATCTGAAGACCCCTCTGCAGTCTCAGGTGAACACAAAATCCAACAGCACAATTTCAACGAAGAGCAGGGGAATTGTCTGTGTTGTTCAGGCCAGTATTGTCCTTAATCAGTTGTGGAACAAATGTAGCTGTGAAGAAGTTACTTTTTGTTGAAGTGTTTTTGCCTTGTATTTATCACGACATCTTGCAAGAATACCAATCTAAAGGGAACAATTATTTTTGATATTCTTGTGAAAATGTCGTTTCTCACCATAACAAAACTAATTGTTATCAAGTTGCACACTGTTTGTGGACATTTGCTACGTGCAGATTGACATCTGAGTTACAGCAATGACTGTACTTAGAAAAAGTATTTTATAGCTGTAAATGGGCGATGAGCTGGCCAGTGATCATGATAGGCACTGCAGAAATGCAAGTCTTTTTTTTCTCTCTCCATGTTGCTGTGGGTCAGGAATTGTATCCAGGTAGGGACAGCAGAGCTTCCACTCTAAAGGGCACTGGTGAGCGAAGAAGTTCTGAAGAAGGGTCACTGGACCCAATACATACACCCTACTATCTCTCCACAGATACTGCTTGACCTGCTGAGTTTATCCCACAATTTTTGTTTCTTTCAGATTTACAGCATCCAAGTTGTTTGTTTTGTTTTGGGATTTAATGGACATCAGGAAGCTACATATCCCCATTACTAATACTACGTCTTATTGTGCTGATTTGTTTTGTTCACAGTTGAATTTCCCCAGGTGCTATTGCAGTATTTGAGTTTGAAAGCCCAGATTATTGATTCAGGCCTTTCGATTACTAGCAATACCATGATGCTCCTGTTAAGTGTTATTGAGATGGGATTATAGGATTAGAGCAGTGGATAGGCTGGTACGTGAAAGAAGGACCGGCTTTTTCCTCTAAGAGACACAATTTTAAAAAAAAATGTTCTTCTGATGTGAGCAGTGCTGGCCAGGCCGCCATTTATTGCCATTCTCTGATTGCCCAGAGTAGTGGTTAAGAGTCAGCCAAATTGCTGTGGATCTGGAGTGACAAAAAGACCAGACCAGTCAAGAAGGGTAGATTACCTTTCCTGAAGGACATGAATGAACCAGATTGGTTTTTATGACAATTGATGATGGTTACATGGTCGCCATTGGATAACTGTTAATTACAGTTTTTTAATCGATCAAAAAATTTATCAAACTTACTGTCCATGAGAATAAAGGGGTCCATTCGCCAGTACCTTGAATCTACTGTAACATCCTTAATCTTAACCATGAGGTACACTGGAGCATGATCAGAGATGACAATATTACCAATCGTATAAGATGCCACCAGATCCAGGGTTACCGCAGGGGTCAGAAAAAATCAATCCCCCTGTGACATCTATGCGGATTGGAGAAAAACGTGAAATCCCTACTTGGAGGGTGGAGACACCACCAGACGTCCACCAACCCTAATTCCCCACACAAGCCCAATAACTGTTTAGAGGGTATCGAGGGACCTTTAGGCAACCTGTCTACTGTGGGGTCCATGAGACAGTTAAGATCTCCCCCTATAATGATGTGCCGAGACTTGAGACTTATCGGTTTAGAAAAAGCATCTACCTAGAATTTAAGAGGATGAGCTGGGGGACAATAAACATTTAAAATACCATATTCTTCCCCATTTATCAAGGATTTAAGAATTACAAACCTCCTGTTTGTGTCTTTAACACATTCCAACAATTTAAATGAGAGATTTTTCCTAACCAATATAGCCATTCCCCTACTTCTGGTATTAAATGATGAAAAATAAACTCGGTCAAAGCCATTTTGCTGTAATTTCAGATGCTCCTTGTCTTCCAAATGTGTCTTCCAAATGTAACAAAGCAATATCCACCTTTTCCTTTCTAAGACTCAAGAGTACCTTCTTCCTCTTAATTGGTGAGTGACTTCCCTTGATATTCCAGGTACATCATTTAATCAAATCACTAGCCATAATCTTCTGCAATTACATTTAAATTCCAGAGAGGAGGAACCCGAACCGCAAATTGCTGAGCCTTAGTGTTGCGTGGTCCACCAAATATAAAAACTACATAAACTAAAACCACTACATTTAACAAACATACAAAATTATTAAAAATAAAAAACAACAAAAACCAGAAAACAAACCAACATATAAAGTGCCAATAGCGCTGAGTAGGGGAACTCGCCCCCTGCCCAGAAGGGGCAACTACCCGTCCTGAACTGTCCATAAATAGGCATCTAACCATCTCAACCGCCTTCACTTCTCCCAGCCATCGCAAGCAAAGGCTAAAAAGAATAAACACCCCATAGAATATCAATATAAATAAAAAAAATCCTTTTATAAATAAAAGGGGAAATAAATACCCCACCCATCCTTTGGTTATGTTCTAACTTAGAAATTTAAAATGTACACCTTAACCCCCGCCAGCCATAGTTTGAACCAAATTATTATCAGTATACAAAAAAAGGGGGAAAAACAAAGCTCCAACCGGATTTCCTTCATTTCTTTTACAGAATGATAAACACATACCCAAGCAACAATATTTATACATACTACAATTATTTAAATTAGGTTAGTTTGTCCACAAAGTCTCTTGCCTTCTCCGATGTGTCAAAGAGATGCATGGATCCATCTAAGGTGATCCGAAGCACTGCCGGATATCTCGGAGGTACTGAATCCCAAGCTCCTTCAGTCGTCTCTTGACACCATCATACGATTTTTGTTTCTGGATCAACACCGCTGAGAAGTCCAGAAAAAACATGATCTTAGACCCCTCGTAAATTAGGGCCTTTGGATCCTTCCCCTGGAGTCTGGAAGCCTCCATGACTCTCTCCTTATCCCGGTAATGATGGAACCGCACCAGGAAAGGACGAGGGCGTTGACCCAGACCCGACCTCCGCGCTGCGACCCAGTGAGCCCTCTCTATCTTCAATCCTCTCATGCCAGTCTCCAAGTCAAGGAATTTCAGAAGCCAATCTTCAACAAATTCCACAGGCCGCTCACCTCAGGCAGACCGATGATCCGAATGTTTGTTCTCCTGCCCCTGTTTTCAAGATTATCCACTTGGTCACGCAAATTACGAGCCTGCATCTCCAGGGCTTGGATCTCATCCTTGAATGAACTGGCATCAGCTTCCACCACTGTGGCCTTGTGCTCCACCTCATCCGTCCTCTTCTCTAGATCTCCCAGCTGCTGCTCATGCTTCTCCAGCATGAGAAAGTCTGGAGCCAGCTCCTCTTCAATCTGTTGCTCCAGCATCTCACGAGATTTCAAGAGCTGGTTCACCAGGTCCTGGAGAGTAATCGGCTCCGAGGCTGCTGCAGGCTGAGCTGCAGACCCAGCCTCGGATGCTGCTCCTCCCTTTTTAGGCATGTCTGGACAACTGAAAATACAGGTAAGTCAATTTTTAAATGTTTCTTGGCGCACCACATTCTTTCCAACGCCCCAAGAAATCCTGATGATCTGGGTTGGGCGGGTTAAAGGACCGTCCTGCTCCTGCTGCGATGCGAAGCTCTGCAGTGTGATCTTCTCAGATCGCCACCATCTTAGATCCCCAAGAAAGCTTGTTGTGGATGACCACTCCCCGGAGTTTGACACTCGTCCACTCGTTCCACCTCTGTGCTGTGTATGTGTAGGAGGGCATGAGTAACATCCTGCTGAAGGTCAGTAATGAGTTCCTTGGTTTTGCTGGCATTGAGAGCTAGGTTGTTCTCGGTGCACAGATTTTCCAGGTCTTCTATCTCCCGTCTGTAGTTTGTTTTGTCGCCATCTGAGATTCGAAAGGCTAACATCAGCAGTGGTGTCTTCAGCGGACTTGTAAATGCCATTCGTCTGGTAGTCCTCTGTTTCTATCTACACTGTAGTGACCTACCTACACCTGTAGCTGATGCAAGGGAAAAAATGGATATTAGTGAAGTGAAAGATTATTTTTGTGACAAAGCTTTAGCCAAAGATAGCAATGCCAAGGTTGCAGACTGTTTGGCAATGGCTTCTGTAATACCAGTCTTTCATTCTAGGTAGTTGCAACCAAGCTGTGAACATGTTGATTTGAAAGTAATATCAGCTTTTTTGAGCAGTTTTCAGTCGTGAGTCAAATTCAGAAACCACTACAGTGAGATTTGAACCCTTGTCCTCTGCATTATTTGTTTAACAAAGGCATACATTGTCCAAACTACAGTGGTATAATGTGTACAGATGCAGGTGAATGGATCACTGTCTGTCTCCATGCACATTTGATAGTCTGTAATGTTTTCTTTTGACAAGTCACTTCATTTCTGTGATGCAGCCAAGATTTTAAAGTCCTGTTTTAGGTTTCTTCATTTTCAATGGACTGCTGAGCCAAAAATACCAAAGTTATTGAAGTAATATAATGTAATATGATTTTTCTTTTCCCCATGTTAAACGTAGTGTTAGTTGTAATGCTTTTGCAGGCATATGTAGACAAAAGGAAAATAAGACAATGTCTCTATGCTGTTAAATCTATATTAAATGACCTTTTCTTGTGCTACAGTACACCCAGTCAAACAGATATGCAACATTGCTAAAAAGGTCACATAGCACTTAAGTGACAGAGGTATAAATATAGATTTGGCCTCAAATTTATCAGCTCTGAGTCGAGTTGGCCATTTGTCTGAGAAAAACTGATCCTTCATCTTTTTTTGACAGACAAAGAAAAACAAGAAGAAGCCAAAGGCAGACATGAAACAATTGCAGGAGGAGCCACAGAACTGGGCTGAAGGGAAAGAAACTGATGAAGGTGGGATATTAGTCTTATAGTTCAAGAATATGTTAATGTTGCATTTATTTTCAAATATCTGGGAGTCTTGTTATTTCCCATCACTTTTCCCATGATGGCATCACCTTAGCAAATCAGAGTTGACTAGCTGACCAGTCGGTATCCTGTTCTCCTAAGGTATAATTTATGATCATTTGAAATTTTGCATTCTTTATTTGTCTTGATAAGTACAAGGTGGAAAAGCTTTGGCAACATATGTCTCTTTTCAGTGATAAACTGGTTTTTACTAATTCTTGTGGTGTGGGTGTCACTGGCGAGGCCAACATTGATTGCTTGACCCTAGTTGCTCTTAAGTGGTAATGAGCTGTAGCCTTCCACTGTTGCAGTTGCTTTGGTATAGGTGCGTCCTTAGTGCTGTTATGGAAGGAGTTCCAGGATCCAGAGGAGCTGAAAATGACAGCCCTTGACATCAAAGCCGCATTTCACCAAGTATGGCATTGAGGAGCCCTAGCAAAACCTGAATCAGTGGAAATTAGGGGGAAAATTCTCTGCTGGTTGAAGTCATACTTGGCACGTGGGAAGATGATTGTGGTTGTTGGAGGTCAGTCACCTTAACTCCAGGGCATCGCTGTAGGAGATTCAGCATGTGCCCAATCATTTTCAGCTGTTGCATCAATGGTCTTCCCTCCAATCTAAGGTCAGAAGTGGGGATTTTACTGATGATTGCAGAGTGTTTGGCACCATTCATGTCTCCTCAGATACTAAAGCAGTTAATGTCCAAACGCAGCAAGACCTAGACACTATCCAGGCTTGGACTGAAAAGTGGCAAGTAAGATTCCAGCCACATAAATGCCAGGCAATATCCAACTCCAGTCAAAGGCAGTCGAACCGTTGCCCCTTGACATTCCAAGAAAACCCAAGAATTGTGGTTGCTGGAAGCCAAAAGCAAAAACAGAAAAATCCTGGAAAATCTCAGCAGGTCTGGCAGCATCTGGTGGAGAGAAAACAGAGTTACTGTTCTGGTTCAATGATTGTTCTTCAGAACAGTTCCGCTGCAAGCCAGTCACCATCCTGACTTGGAAATATATTGTCATTCCTTCAGTGTAACTGGATAAAAATTCTGGAATTACCTCCCTACTGGCTTTGTGGGTCTACCTCCAGTGGTTCAAGAAGGCAGTTCACCACTATCTTCTCAAGGGCAACTAGGACTGGAAATAAACCAGTGATATGCACGTCCCATGAGTAGGGAGAGAAGAGCAACAAGTGAAAGAGTGGTGCTGTCGTTGTCTGTTAGGATCGTGTGTGACCAGGAGGGAAGCTGGTGCTATTCCCATGCATCTGCTGCCCATGCCGTTTAAAGGGGGTAGAGATTGAATTTTAATAATAATAGAGTATTTCAATTTAAGTCAGCAGATAATCTAAATTGCAAATCAATTTTGCTTGTAATAATCCACTAAAGATTAACTTTTCTGTGAAGGTTTTTTCCAAAAATTTAAACTTTGCTTCCTTGTTTGTGGATGGAAAGAATCTCTGAAAAACTGTAGTTCCAATACTGTGTGCCAGGCTTCATTGAAATGTACAACTGTGCAAAATTTAAGTACAAACTAAAAATCTAGCTGAAGGACCACAGCGAATAAATAAATCAAGATCTTGGAATCTTCTAGCAAAGCAAATAGCAACTAGTTGGTGGAAAAGTAATGTCATGGGGAATAACAGTAGCAGTGTTCATATTCAAACCCACAGGATCAAATTGAATTGCATTTGCATGATCCTTACCAAATATAATCCCAATGGGTTTATAAGACTATTACTGAGTCCCTAGATATTGGATCTTTTTGGTACGTGTTCCAACATTTCAGCATTTTCCTTCAATATTTAAGGCTAGAATCATGCAACAGTTTATATGGGGGGAAAGCTAAATGAAAGAATTTATTTAACTGCCAACTGTTTGTGTTGAATATTTTAGAATCTCTCTTCACACCTTATTTAGGGTTGTACAAAAAGGATGCCTTGTTCAATAAGGGGTTGTTTGTTTTTGACAATTTTGGAACCGATTCCTGGCAACAATCCCAAGGAAAGTTCATTCTTAAGCTGATGTTTCCCCTGTATGAAATATTTATTCATCTGGTTTCTACTCCTAGGTTAAAAGGGGTAAAAAAAGGTTGATGTATTTTAGAGCCGGAAAGAAAAGAGAGAACTTGTATTGTTCTAACAACACTTTTTATCTGTGCTTACTGCATTAGCAATTTCTTGATTGCCACCAATTTCTCTTCTGTTGCCCTTGTTTAGCTTGTGGAGATCTTGATGTTGTATAGGAGCTGAGTTCAGTCTACTAGCTCAACTGTTCTTCATGTGAGTGTGCAGTTGATAAAGGAAATTGCAATTAGTGTGTCTTCTATGCCCGCAGGATGTCCCTGCACACGGGACATTAAGCCACTTTTGAAGTGTACTGACATTTAAAGACAGAAACTAATTCAAAAAGTTGTTTTCATCTAACAATAGTGACCAGGAGATTTTTTTTCTCTTCTGATGTTCGTTGAAGTTTAAATATTGTTCAGCACACCAAGATCAGGTGATAAATAAAAACCGAAAGAACTGCAGATGCTGAAAAGCAGAAATTGCTGGAGAGCCATAATGGGTCTGGCGGCATTTTTGGAGAGAAATCAGAGTTAACGTTTCAGGCCCGGTGATCCTTCCTCAGAACTGACGGTGGCTAGAGAAAAGTTGTTTTTTATGCACAAGATAGGGTAGTTGGAGTAAGGAGTAAATAATAGGTGGAGATAGAGTCCAAAGAGGGAGGAGAACAGTCAGACAGACAAAGGAGTGGTTAATGATCAGCATGGATGAATGAATAGCTTAGTTGACAATTACTGGCTCTAGATTGGTTGTATGTAATAGTAGGCAGTGTGATAACAAAGCCTGCTGTGTGGGGGCTGAGGTAAAGACATAGGCGAAGGGGCCTCAAACCCTAAAATTGTTGAAGTTATGATAGGGGTTAAACCCCTCTGCTAATTTAAACCCAACACACACAAGCTCACCTCACGCTATAATCGGTTAAATTTTGAGAGGCAAAGGACTATCCCAGAGGTCACTATTTCAAGTAAAAATTAACAATTTTATTCTTTAAGTCCAACAGAGAACATTAAAACAACCACTATTTACAACTGTTTTCTCTTAAACATACCTTTCACCTCTCTCACTCTAATACTGGTCTAATTTGAGAAAAAAACCCCAATGAACATTAAAAAAAATCACGTTTTAAAACGAGCCATCTTTGCCGATTTTCCTCTGTAGATTTGCCCCTGTGTTTTCCTGGGTCATCTTTTCTTCGGTCTTCTGCTGCACAACTTTTCTCGTGGACTAATACCTTCCAGAAAAGTATTCGGCTAGCAGTCTATACTTGTGGGTGCTCTTTGCTGTTCTCCCCCTAACAGTTCAAAATGTCCGATTTTATACTGCAAAACATTGGATCGTTTCATTGGTTTGATGTCATCCCAAATAGTAAAATTCAAGTTCGGTTGGATTTTGGTATCTGCGATATAATTTAAACCGATTGGTCGAATGTGAATTTGTTTTTGTTCCATGACAACACAACTCCAGCTATTTATTTCAACCAGGTGTTATATTTTTAAATTGTTCCAAACACACTATGCTTTCAGTCAGTCCTTGCTGGTTTCCTCTCCCTCTTAAAACTACAGTACGTACCTACACCTTTGTGACAAAGTTAAAATTGAGTTCTGAAGGCTATGGAGTTCCCAAGCTGAAAGTGAGGTGCTGTTCTTCTGTCTTGCGCTGGAGCACTGCAGCAAGCTGGAGACATTTGTTGGCCAAAGAACACGGGCAGTAAATGCTGGCCACGTTTCCCACATCCCATGAACAGGCTTTAATAAAATTGTGCTCTGTCCTGAAGTGAGTCATAAACTCTAAGGCTGGAGTACCACACGCTGAGCCGCAGTCCTGAACTGAAGGTGGCACAGTTGCAGCTAACTTCGTATCAATTGAATTCCTGTAAGCATAGGTGTAAGATGGTGTACGTCAGTGGTCATTTTTTTTTTAAGAAAGAAAATATATTTTCAATTGAGAAGAAAATATACCTGTAAGCTAGTGCATTCACTGAAATATTTCTGCAAGTTGCAGCCAGTCAAGTATTTGTTTTTCTGATCATTTCAAAGTAAGAGACTAAGTAACAAAAATGTCTTTTTAACACTTCGGTCAGCTAAAGTATTTATTCACAGGGGGATTTGTAATTCTTGCCAAGGTATATATTCATAAATCCACTTTTCACTTATGAAGATTCAAGGAATACAACCATGTAGAGATTAAACATTTTTTCATGAAGAGCAATTCAGCTGTAACTTGGTCAGTTAAATCTGATTAAATTATTAGAAGATCAGAGGTGATATGTTTTTTTTTAGCAGCACTTGTTGTCTGCTGTTCAAGGTGAGCTTTTCAGGAAATGGCAGAGGAATCTGGTAAAATTGATCTTGGATATGGATCTCAGTGAGCCAAGCAGTTGGTCGACAGAACAATCAGAATTGGCCACTTCTTTTTTATCTCATACAAAGTAGAGCAAAAGTTGACCGTTTGGCCCTCTAAGTCAACTCCACTATTCAATAAGGTTGTGGCTGAACAGTTTGTGTTTTGAATTTCACATTCCCATCTATCCTGATAGCCTCTGATAGATTCTTGTCAGGCAAACAATCATTCACTGTTTTCAAAGTAGTCAACGGTCTCACTTCCACCGCCTTCTAAAGCAGAATCCCAAAATTGCACAGTTTTCTAAGGGAATCAGATTTCTCTTCATCTCTGTGCTCTCGACCTGTATCATCTTCACTTCGGTAGCAAGAGCAGGAAAGTAAATTATTTGGTGATATATTGAGAAAGGAGGAAGTGCATCTGGATCTGGTTGTTCTTCTACACCAGCTGCTGAAAGTAAGCATGCAGATGCAACAGACAAAGAAAGCGAATGATTTGTTAACCTTCATATCAAGAGGATTTGAGTACAGAAATAGTAATGTCTTCCTCTGAGAGAGATGCTTGATCAGTAGGGGAAATCAAGGGTTACAAAGGAAAGTGGATACGAGGAATGTTGGATCAGCCGTGATCCTATTTGGTGGAGTAGACTTTAGTGCCAAATGGCCTACTCCTATTTCTATTTCTTATGGTCTTATTGTACAGGATCTTAATAAGACCTCACATTGCCTATTATGTGCAGTTTTTCTCCTTATCTGAGGTAGGATATTCTGGCTATGGAGGGAGTGCAGCAGAGGTTTACCAGACTAATTTCTGGTATAGCAGGACTTAGTTATGAAGGGAGGCTGTATTAGTTAGGACTACCTTCACTGGAATTTAGAAGACTGAGGGTGAGATGGAGGGAGCCTGTAGCAACCTGGAAAACTCTAACCGGAGTACTTGGGGTAAGCACAGGATGTTAACGATGAATGGGGAGCCCAGAATCGAGGTCGGAGTCAAAGGATGCAGAGTAGACCATTTGGGACTGAGATGAGGGAAAATTTCTTCGTTCAGGGAGTGGTGACCCTTTGGAATTCTCTGCCACAGAAAGCAGTTGAGGCCAAACATTCAATGTTGGCAAGAAGGAGTTTGATTTAGTTCCTAAAGGGGTCAGGGACTGGGGAACAGGGGACTGAGTTGGTTGATAAGCCATAATCATAGTGAATGCGGAGCAGGCTCAAAGGAATGAATGGCCTACTCCTGTAGCCATTTTCTATGATTCAGTGCAACGCAGAAGATTTGTTCTTAATTAAGATGTATTCTTGTCAGTTAATGATCCCTTAGGTCTTCTGTTAATTTACTGCCTTCATGATCTGGTTCAGTTAGCCAGGTGTGCTCTGAAAGATCATCCCCATGACAGTAGTTCAACTGAGCAGAAGACCCCAAGTGCAGCACACACCCTTCCTCATGGGATTCGTCATCCATTTAACAATTCTCTCACAGAACACTTCATCTCCATCAGTTTTAAAATGTTCCTTATATTATGATTCTAATTATGTTATTAATTAATGTCATCCCTCTTTCTTGTAGTGAATGTTATTTTGCTTATAGGTTCACCCTAATTACAGCTAAATCTTCCAAGTTTCAAATTAAATTTGAGTTTTCTAAGAAGTTGACCCATGTCATTTGAATGAATCAGAGTTTTCCAATTATGCAAAGATAAGTGGCGTAGCAAGTAGTTTTGCTGAAAGTATAAAATCACAAGGAAATGGTGACAGATTAATGAATAGGAAAAATGGCAGCAAATGGATCTCAAAGTTTGCAAATGTGAGACCAAACAAAAATGGATAGAACAGAATATTTTTATATGATAAAATCTGGATACAGTGAACACTCGAATAGTCTGGTGGGTTGGGGGTGTAATGTCCTTACAGCTTCCCTTGTGGCGATAGTATTGACCTTAAAAGGAGTGCAGTATAGATTTACCAGTGTGATATTCAGAATGTGGTTAGGTCATTGAATATTTTTAAGACCAAAATGGATAGATTTTTATTGGGCAGGAAATCGAGGGTTATCAGGGATAACAGGGAATGTGGAATTGAAAAGGCAATCAGATCAGCCTTGATTGCATAATAGTGTGCGTTCAAGGAGCTGAAGTGCCTACTTGTCCTATTCTTATGTTTATATGTCAAGTTTTGTCCCTTCCACAAATATCCCCATCCTCAATAATGAGGGCAATGCATTGCAAAAGAGAAGGCTGAAGTGTTTGCAACAATCTTCAGCCAGAAGTGCCGAGTGGTCACCAGCATTACAGATGCAAATCTTCAGCCAACTTAATTCACTCCACATGATATCAAGAAACAGTTGGAGTCACTGGGTACTGCAAAGACTATGGCCTCTGACAACATTCTGACAATTGACATACATGATGATGTGTGCTCCAGAATTTGTCACACCTCTACCCGAGCTTTTCTAGTTCAGCTACAACACTGACATCTACCCAACAATGTTGAAAATTATTCAGGTATATCATGTGTACAACAGCAGGTAAAATCCAACCCAGCCAATTACTGACCCCTCAGATCACTCTTGATCATAAAAGTGATGGAAGGTGTCATCAACAGTGCTATCCAGCAGCACTTGTCAGCAATAACCTTTGGTTTCCGCCACTCGATCCTGACCTCATTGCCACCTTAATTCAAACATGGACAAAAGAGCTGAATTCCAGAGATGATGCGAGAATGACTGCCTCTGTTATCAAGGCTGCTTTTGACTGAGCGTGGCATCAAGTGTGGAGTCAGTGGGAATCAGGCAAAACCTGGTTAGAGTCATTTCTGACACAGAAGGAAGATTGTTGAGATTGCTGAAGGGTAGTCATCTCTGCTGCAGAATGTCTCTATTGGACTTCCTCAGAGTAGTATTGAAGGTCCAATCATCTTCAGTTGCTTCATCAATGACTTTCCTTCCATCATAAGGTGAGAAATGATGATGATTGCTCAATGTTCGCACCTTTTGTGACTACTCAGTTACTGAAGCGCTGCATGTCGAAATGCAGCAAGACCTGGATAATGTCCAGATTTGTGCTGAAAAGTGGTAAGTGTTGTGACTGAGGAATAGCAAACCAACCAAATTCACTTTGTAATTGCAACACAGTAGCAATTAAAACATCTAGTGACCCTCAAAGTTGCTCCATTGTTCCTGACCAGACTTGTAAAAATAACAAATCTTGTAAGTTCAGCAAAAATGATCAATTTATTATTAAGAATGTAACTTTAGCAGAACACACACAAACTGCAAAGCGGTCTAATCAACATCCACAATTAAAGCTCAGTCTTTTTTGAATATTAATGTCACTATGATATGGACAGAGACAGACAAACAGACATAGTTGAGGGACAAATTTTAGAAAAGGCAATAAAAGAATGCCAGGTCTTCATGAAATCCTAGTACAGGCACATAGGACTGTACATGTGGCTTGAACTCTGAAGTCAGTGGTCAATACAAATAACTTCCACAGACTGCTAGAGACATACTTATGTCACAGTAGGAATTCTTTTCTCAGAACTTTCAACAAATCATTTAGTGGAGAATGACTAGAGAGAGCAAAGCAAAGTAAACTTTTCTAGTCCAGCAGCTTCTAAAGCAAACTTGTCTCCAATCCAAAATCCCAGACACTACCAGTTTACACTTTGTTTTCTTTTTTGTTTTAAATATGGTCTATCGTTGGCTGGCCATAACTGAACCTCCTTTATTTGACCAATTCAACATCCAGCAAACTGCCAGTCCCTCAGTGTAACAACATCTCAATGATAAATGGTCTGCAGTATCATCAGAGCAGCAATTAACCTGAATTATCTTTCCAGGGTAGTTCCCATGAGCAAATATCAGACTTTTAAGAGCAAGCTGCTATTCATAATTCAGTTATTGACTTCAACTCAATTCTAAACAAAAAGAGAAAAATTAAAGCAAAATAATGTTCTCAAGACAAGTAACATTTGTGCAACACCGATGCTAGGGAATGATCATCTGTAACAAAAGAGAATCTCAACATGGTCCCTTGTAATTCAATGGCATAACTATCACTACATCCCCTATTAACAATATCCTGGAGGTTACCATTGACCAGAAACTGAAGTGGACTATATTTATAAAGGAGGAGAAAGTGAGGACTGCAGATGCTGGAGACCAGAGTTGAAAAATGTGATGCTGGAAAAACACACAAGGCCAGGCAGCATCCTAGGAGCAGGAGAATCGACGTTTCGGGCATAAGCCCTTCTTCAGGAATGTAAATTATCTATGTATAAACTGCGACTACAAGGTCGAGTCAGGGGCTAGAATTCTGCAGCTCCCAGGTAACTCCCTAGGAGAAAGTGAAGACTGCAGATACTGGAAAGTCCGAGTCAGAAAATGTGTTGGAAAAGCACAGCAGGGCAGGCAGCATCTAAGGAGCAGGAGAATCAGCATTTCAAGCAAAAGCCCTTCATCAGGAATGAGGGTGGGAGCCTTGGGGAGTGGAGAGATAAATGGGAGAGGGGATGGGGCTGGGAGGAAGGTAGCTGACAGTGCGATAGGTGGATAGAGGTGCGGGTAAAGGTGATAGGTCGGAGGGGAGGGTAGAGCGAGGTGTAATCCCGGTAGCTGTGGGAGTTGGTGGGTTTGTCGAAAATGTCAGTGTTGAGTCGGTCTCTCTTGATGGGGATGGAGGTCCAGAAAAGGCGGGGGGGGGGAGGGGGGTGGTGGTGGTGCCTGAGATGGTCGAGGTGAATTTAAGGTCAGAGTGGAATGTGTTGGTGAAGTTGATGAACTGTTCAACCTCCTCGTGGGAGCATGAGGTGGCGCCGATTCAGTCATCAATATAGCAGAGGAAGAGGTGGGGAATGGTGCCGGTGTAACTGCGGAAGATGGACTGTTCTACGTAGCCGACAAAGAGACAGGCATAGCTGGGGCCCATGGCTACCCCTTTCGTCTGGAGCAAGTGGGAGGATTTAAAGGAGAAATTATTAAAGGCGAGGATCAGTTCAGCCAAACGAGTGAGAGTGTCAATGGATGTGTACTGGTGGGGACGTTGGGCGAGAAAGAAACTGAGGGCTTGGAAGCTATGGTCATGGCAGATAGAGGTGTTTCGGGACTGGATGCCCATGGTAAAGATGAGGCGTTGGGGGCCAGGGAAATGGAAGTTATGGAGGAGTTGGACAGTGTGGGTGATGTCCCGAATGTGGGGAATTCCTGGGCCAAGGGGATAGAACGGTATCGAGGTAGGTGGAGGTGAATTCGGTGGGGCAGGCGCAGGCCTAAATGATGGGCCGGTCAGGGTAGTCAGGCTTGTGGATCTTGAGTAGGAGATAGCACCGGGTGGTGCGGCGTTCCTGAACTGGGAGATTGGAACCTGTGGATGGGAGATCCCCTGAGGTGATGAGGTTATGTACGGTCTGGGAGATGACGGTTTGGTGATGGGAGGTGAGGTCATGGACGAGGAGGTGGTAGGAGAAGGTGTCTTCGAGTTAACGCCTGGCTTCAGCGGTGTAGAGGTCAGAGCGCCAAACTACCACTGCACTCCCCTTGTCCGCTGGTTTGATGAGCAGGAGAGTCGACATTTTGGGCATAAGTCCTTCATCAGGAATGTGGTAACTCCCTCCCGACTTCCTTAAGCCTGTCCATCACCTACATGTCACAAATCAACTGCCAGTTCCTCTCCAAGCCACTTACCATCCTGACTTTGAAATACATTGCCATTCCAGGGAAGTTACTGGGTCAGAGTTCTGAAACACACTAATAATATTATGTGTACCTACGCCAGATGAATTGCAGCAGCTCAAAAGGTCTGTTCAACATCTCCTCTTGAGCGCAACTAGGGATGGAACTAAATTCTGATCCAGCCAGCATTGAGCACATCTCTTGAATTTTACATGGTTATTAGCGAAATCAGTAATGGTTACACGGTTGCCATTAATTCCACGTTTTCATTAAATTTAAATTTCACCATCTGCCGTTGAGTTGACCCATGACCCTAGAGAATTAACCTAGGGCTCTGGATTACTAGTCTGGTGACGTTATCGCTATGCCGCTACCTTCTCAATAGCATGGAAGCAGAAGAACTAGCTTAAATGAACAAACTAATTTTGCGGTCCAGTTTGAAGTGAAATGGCACTAACCTCCTGAGTGAGGAAGGAATTTGTGAAGAGTTTAGTAAGGACTTTTTTTAAAGAAAAATTCTTATAGTGGTGATGTTGTGTCGAAACTAAATAACTACACTTCCAACTTCGCAGTTAACAAAATTTAATTCTAACTGATGCACCAACATACTTTATTTTTAAGGGGCTATTTATTTAAAATTCTTAAAACATTTTTTTGCGTTATATTGTTATGAAGGTATAGATGTGTACTGTACCTTTGAGAGAAAGAAGGAGGAAGCTCGCAAGGACTGGCTGAAAGCACAGAGTGCTGAACAAGATAAAAATGTAATACTTGGTTGAAACATATAGCTGGAGTTGCGAGGCCATGGAACAAAAGCAAATTCAAATATGGTCAAACAGTTTAAATTATGCACCTGATACCAAAATCCAATTGAATTGGATTTTAGCATTTTTGTGACATCAAACCAATGATTAAGATTAAGATTAATCCTCACAGCACCAGGGTCCCAGTTTCGCTTCCAGCCTCTGGTGACTGCATAAACTCCACGCAGACAATCTCCCCGTGTCTGCATGGGTTTCCTCCGGGTGATCGGGTTTCCTCCCACAGTCCAATGATGTGCAGGCCAGGTGAATTGGCCATGCTAAATTGCCCATATTGTTAGGTGCATTAGTCAGAAGATGCGCAGGTCAGGTGAATTGGCCATGCTAAATTGCCCGTAGTGTTAGGTGCATTGGTCAGAGGGAAATGGGACTGGGTGGGTTACTCTTCGGAGGGTCGGTGTGGACCTGTTGGGCCGAAGGGCCTGTTTCCACGCTGTAGAGAATCTAAAAGATCCAATGTTTTGGGGTATAAAACTGGACATTTTGAACAGTTAGGGAGAGAACTGCCAAGAAAACCAACAAGTATAGACTGTTAGCTAAATAGCTCTCTGAAAGGTACCTGTCCGTAAGAAAAGTTGTGCAGCAGAAGAGGAGGCGACCCAGGAAAACCCAGAGAAAAATCTACTGAAGAAAATCAACAAAGCTGACTGGTTTTGAAATATGATTTTTTTTTTGTTTTGTAAATCTTAATCGG
Organism: Chiloscyllium plagiosum; assembly: GCF_004010195.1. Taxonomy (NCBI): domain Eukaryota; kingdom Metazoa; phylum Chordata; class Chondrichthyes; order Orectolobiformes; family Hemiscylliidae; genus Chiloscyllium; species Chiloscyllium plagiosum. The sequence goes on from NC_057713.1 coordinate 6,903,132, forward strand.
TGTTTATTTTTGGGCCAGTATTGTAGAGTGGGAGGTAAAAGATCAGTTTAGGAGAAGGGAGTTGTAAATAGTGTTTTTAATGTTTTCTGTTGGACTTAAAGAATAAATTGTTAGTTTTTATTTTAAATAGTGAAATCTGGGATGTTTCTTTGCCTCTTGAAATTTAACAGATTACAGTACAAGGTGAGCTTCACTGTGTGTTGTGTTTAAATTAGCAGAGCGGTTTACCCCGTGTCGTAACAATATGTACAAACTCAAACTAGTGTAATTTGCATTCCCAAGAGAAAATGTGCTTGTTATTTTGGAATGTCATATTCACACTACTGTCTTATGTTCCTGCAGCAGTAAATCTTTCTCTGAAGTGTGAAAGCTCATAACCCAGTGTAAGGTGGTGTTTAAGCGCTCAACATTAGCACTTAACACTTTAATCCAGTCACAGGCGAACTAATCTAGTCAGATGTTTCTATTGAATTTGATTTGTATTGCCTATGATCTTATTTTTCTCCTCTACTACAGAATCTACTCTCATGATCCAAAGGACCATCCCCTCCTCCATATCTCACAACTACACTCCTTCCCTTCCCTTCCCTCCCACCATCCCTTGAGTGCAGATCCCCACTTGTGGCTGAGAATTATGCATTGCATTGGATGTGAGGTCAGAGGCATGATCTGTAAGGGTCATGGAATCATCAGTTAATGCATCTTAAAAATAGGCCATTTAGCCCATTATGCATGTGCCTGCTGTTTGAAAGGCTATTCATTTAGTCCTATTCACATACTTTATGCAAACTGCTGTTTCCTTTTCAAGTCTTTTATAATTCCTGTTTGAAAGTTACTGTAGAATCTGCTTTCAGTGTTCATTCAAGTCGTATATCCCAGATCATTAGGCACTGGTTGATAATGTGCTTCTTCCACTGAACTAGTAATCCAGAGTCCCAGGCTAATGCTCTGGGGATGATGGTTCACATCTGGTGAAGTTCAAATTGATAATAAAATTGTAATATCAAGCTAGTCTTGGCACTGGTAACCGTGGTAGCTATCACCGATTGTTTGAAAAATCTCTTGTGGTTCACTTCTGCCCTTTGAGAAAGGAGATATGTCATCCTCACCCATGTGACTCTAGACCCGCAGCAATTCCTAACTGCTGGTAAAAGGTAAAACAAGACATTTAAGGGCACTGAGTGATGGGTAGCAAGTTTTGCCTTTGCCAGCACGCATGCCACAAAAGAATGCAAACTACACCTGTTGAATTTGATAGGTTTTTATATCTTATTTTTACGAGTCCTCTTCAATCTTTGCCCTGTGGTTACTGCTTTTCTCCCTCTTTTTTTTTTTAAGTCTTCCCTTAACTTTCTGTGCATTAAATTTAATCTGTACGATATCCTCTGTCTATCCTGTCACCTAAAGTATACTGCTGTGCACCTTACCACATTTACAGGTATTTATGTCATCTGCAAACTTTGAAATTATGGCCCCTATGTCCAAGTCAGAAGAATAATGTACATCAGAATGAGTTGTGTGTACTATTCTCGGAAAACCTGCTGCACATTACCCTTAAACTGAAAAGCAACTGGCATCTTGAGCAATGCACTTTTTTTTTCTCTCTGACATTCCTGTGGAGTGTCAGTCAGGATGAAATTGGGAGTGGGACTTGAGCGTGCTGCCTACTGATCCAGAGTGCTACCCATCGAGACACATCTAATAGCTGTCCAGCCTTGTGATTACTTCTTACACCTTAGCTATAATCCTTGTTGAACACGAGTGGCAGATGTGATATTCTCTATTCCATCTCTCTAATATGCTACACATCTCTTTCATGTATCCCAATACTCATGAAATGAAGACTTCACAACTCCATTTGATTTCACCTGACTCTTAACATGCTCTTGCAACAATACAACTCCAGACTGAGCACCTTGTTGTGAGCGACACTTTCACCAGTTATTAACAGGTTAAAATATGTTGAATTTTAATTTTGTTGTACCATTTTGCTGAGGGAGTTATTAGCTTTCTCTTTACAAGAAAAGTAATGAGAAAGTAGAGATAAACCATTTTAAGATTATGCAGTGTTTTAAACTGACACATCACGTGTCTAAACCAAGTTATATAATCCAGTCACTTCGAATGAAACAGTTTGCTGTTTGGATCAATACTGTTAATTGATTGCATTCCGACACATGATAAAGGAATGTTACGATTTTTGCTGGCATGGATTTAGGTGTAGAATCAGATAAGTGAAATGTCTCCACTTTTCGGCTCGCTGTATTACCAATGTTGGGTGAAATAAAGTTTAACAGGCCTCATCACAGCATCCTGACAGTGGTACAGTATTGAAGATCTGGTGCACTATGCCACATTGACTGAGTTTCATGCAATCATAAAGTGATGCAGCACCATCAGAGACCATTGGCTCAGTGTGTTTGTGTCAACTCTCTGAATAAGCAAGCTAATTAGCCTTCCTTCACCCTGCCCTTTCTGTCAGCATACAGTTTCCCCTTTCTAGTAATTTTCCAGTTCTCTGTCTAAAGTTACCATGCTTTTGAAAAAGGATGGTTTTTGCTTCAATTATTAAGCTAAATATTAACTGGACTTCACTTTGGTTCTTTCACAGGGGCATGGGAGACCAAAATCAGTAGCCGGGAAAAACGACAACAGCGCAGGCGTGACAGAGGAATAAATGAATCTCCCTCCGTTGATTCTAGTCTCCCTGCAGTTGGATCTGAAGCTGTTCCTGCACAGCAACACACAATAGCCTCAGCTGGGCTGGGCCCTCGAAAGACCAAAGGGGTAGAAACTGCAGGTTGGTTAGAAAAGGGAGGACTTCTGTTTTCTTTGTATTCCTTCTTGGGTTGTGGGTGTCTGGTGCCAGTGTTTTTATATTAAAAAGTAGGCCCCTTGAAGCGATTTCAATTTTAATGTAATGCTCGTGAGAGTTTGTACTTGAGACCTAAGTCTTTGGCTTCTTGTGGTGCCCCTGCCTCTTGTCCAGATTCAAGTCCTACCTCCAGGGTCATGTCACAACGTAACTGGGCAGGTTGATTAAAAGCCTAGAGAGATGGGTCACTATTGTTTATAATTGAGTGATTGGGTGTTTTGTTTAATAGTAATGTTTGGATTTCTAAAATAAAAAAAAACCTGAGATCTTCCCCAGTAGCTAGTTGGCAGCTGGATAGGGAGAACATCCAGAAGTGAAATTGATACTCGCACTGAATTACAGTTTAGCAACTAAATAATTAAACCTTGAATTGTCATCACTGACCTGATTTACTATGTGGATGTTGCTGCGTCAGACATCTGGAAAGTCAGCATTTGTTGATTCTTGATCCCACCTTGAACCGAGTGGCTTGTTTGGCCATATCAGAGATAAGTTAACAATTAACCATGGTGTGGATTTGGAGTCAAATGTAGGCTAGACTAGGTAAGCACAGCAGATTTCCTTCCTTAAAGAACGTTAGTGAACTACGATGCCAGGACCACTCCCTTATTGGTGAGAATTTTGCTGCATGTGTTCCTCCTCCATATGTATTTTGCAACTCAGGAGTGTGTGCAATGAATTGATAATGTTGGGCACTAATTTCAGGGCTCAGTTGTTGCAATAACATTTTATTAATTATGCCCTCCCAGAAAGCAATGTCTCTAGAATCATCTTATTTGTAAAGGAGCAAAGACTTGATTTTGTGCAGTGGTTTTCATGGCATATTGAAGCACATTGCAGCCAGTGAATTAGTATGGAATGTCTAGTCACTGTTGTAATGTAGGAAATGTGGCAGTCAATCTGTGTAGTGGAAGATGCCCACAAATGGCAATGAGAGGAAAAACTGCAAGCCTGGTTTTATTTTATGTGGTGTTGATTGAGGAATGAATATCATTGATGACACTGGGGATAACAACCCTGGTCTTTTTTGAAATCATGCAATGGGAGCCTCTCCATCCATCTGAGATGGCAGACAGGCCCACAATTTAGTATCTAATCTGAAAGATGGTGCCTCTGACTGTACAGGGCTCCCTCTGTAATGCATTTGGGATTGAGAGTGTGGTGCTGGAAAAGCACAGCAGGTCAGGCAGCATCCAAGCAGCAGGAAAGTAGACGTTTCAGGCAAAAGCCCTTAATCAGCAATGCATTTGGGGTGTCAGACTCAATATTTATGTTTCATTTTCTGGAGTAGGACTTGACTCTAAAGTTTTCTAAGTTAGAGACAAGAGTGTTACTGATCCATGATTGGTGCTTTCTTTTAAAGCAAAGAGTTATATCAAGTTTCAATGATAATTGTCTCTGCCTTATTTGAATAATAGTTACCAGGGGTCAGTAATTACCAAAAAATTTGAGTTAGCTCCATTAGATTGGTCCTAATTTAGGTCAAAAATTGCTATCATCATAAGACTGAAACCTTTGTAGAAGCAGATTAGTTTACTTAACTTCTAAACTAGTTATACATATTGAATCTATTATTAGCAACAATCAGCTTGACATAGATTTCTGTTGCAAAATGAATTTTAAATGTCTCTTTGGCAAAACAGTAAAAGCAGCCACTGTTTCAGGCCGAATCAATTTTCTGGCAATTAATAAGGCTTGTTGATATGTTTTTTTTTCTCTTCAAAGTTGCTCCCGGGTGGGGTGAACAGCTAACAGTGAATGGAGGAAGCTGGTGTGATATCCCAGTGAAACTGCCCACTCAGATTAATGCAACTAAGGATGATAAATGGCGACAAATCCCAGTATTGGCAAATGCAAAAAGAAGCCCGGATCAGCCTGCCTGGGGCCAGGAAAGCAGTGATACCAATGCAGGGTCAAAAGAATGGGCAGTACCCTTAGTTGATAAGACTTGGAGTGAGCATGCACTTTACCCCAGCATTGGTGAGTGTTGAATTGTGTGTCTCTTAATTGAAATATACTTAAATTCAACATGAGGGAGATTGAAATAATTAATTCTTAATAAGATTGAAGATTTTTATATGCCTGTCATTTTCTTCAAACTAAACCTTTGGCTTTGTCAGTAAATGTTGATACTGATTCATAGTACAAAGGATTTCTGGTTTTAATTGCAAACTCATTAGATCTCAGAAAGGATAATACTTGACAATAGTGAACACCCTGTGGTTAGAGAGGGGGAAGTATGCACCAATATTTTTGCAGTTGAACATCATTTACGAATTAGTGTGGGACTATGCTAAAGAATAGCCATAGCACAGTAGTTACAATGGAGCCAGCCCTACACTAGCAGGTTTGTGAGCATGCATGGATTAATATGTTTTCTTTGTTTTAAAGGAATGCAAAGTTAAAGATTAATCCAGGTTGACTACACTTTTAAGTCTGGCCAGACTGATGAAAAAAAACTTTGATTTTTTTTCTACATCTTTTACTTTTAACATGTTGTAAATATGAGAAGCTGAATAATAACTGAAGTGTTGAGATTAAGCAACTGAGCTCAGTATAGGGTGCAGATGATTTCAAAATTCATGAAGCTTGTTTCTATTTCAATTTAAACGTTTTGAACATAATTTCGGATTGTGTTTATAGTTTACAGTTTTTGATGCTCATATCAAAAAGTAATCTTATTAGCATCTAAGCATTCCATTTTATTTACGTTCATTAGATTATACATGACCCAATGCAGACTTGATTTTTAGATATAAGTGTTAACCCAATCATCACAAAATGATGCAAGGTATAGTGAAATATTGGAAATTATGCTTGTGGTCAATTTTTAAAATTCTTGTACTTCTCCACAGCATTAATTATAGACTTTTGTCACGATATGGCTTAAGGATTAGAATGGGAGAAGTAGGTTCCAATTTAGGGAGCACTGGCACTAGCATGAGGAAAAGTGAGAGGGCTGTACCTTTGGTACAGACTTCACCTCAACTGTGCTGCACAGTTTGGTTTTCAGTGAATAATATAACTAAGGAAGTAGAAAGGGCTTTAAACTAAATAGGGAAGAGAAGGGATCATTGAAAGAGAATATGAAGTAAATTAGAGGAAGTGGTAAAACAATAGATGAAAGATACTCAAAAAGGTCATGGTAATAGTATGGCAGAAATGATAGTGTTTGCAAACTTAAGTGTGTGTCTGCAGATTGGACCAGAGTTGACCAAAATAACTATTTTTTTAGAAAGCTGAATTAATGTCCCTGCATCTGAATGCCTGTCATGTTCACAGGAAAATAAATTGTCAGCTCAAATAGAAATACGTATGTATGATTTGATCGTCACTTCTCTGCCATGACTACAAAGAAACCAAAGCTGGGCCTGAATATCCAAGGAGTATAGACATTCTTGAAGGACAGAAGTCTTGGAGACCGCGGTAGTCTTGTTTCATTAGTAAATGAGAATATTAGTACTAATGTGAGAGATGGTTTTAGTTCTAAAATTCAGAATGTTGAATCAGTTTGATAGCACAAAGAAACAGCAAGGGGCTGTTGGTGGGAATAACAATGATGATGCAAGTTACGGTATAAATCAGAAAATTAGAGGTGCTTGTAATAAGCGTAATACAGAAATAAAGTTCAGTATTGGATGTAATAGTGTATGAAGGTGGATAAGTCTAGTCCTGAGCAGATATATCTAAGAGCACTGCAAATGGCTTGAGAAGAAATTCCGGGGCCCTGGCTGATATTTTTGCATCATCACTAGCCTCGGATGAGGTCCCGGAAGACTGGAGATTAGCAAACGTTATGCCCTTATTCATGGAGGGCTGCAAAGAAAACCTGTGAACTATAGACCAGAAAACTTAACATTGGTGGTAGGTAAGTTACTTGAAAAGATTTCTGAGCAAGAAGACATACCTGCATTTGGAAAGACAGGGTTTGATTAGTAATAGTCAGCATGGCTTAGTGAGTGGGACATCATGCCTCACAAATTTGAGAAAGTTCTTTGATGAAGTGACCAGAAAAGTTGATGAGAGCAGGGCGATAGACATAGTCTATAGGATTCAGTAAGACCTTTGAAAAGGCTCCACTTAGTAGGCTGCTCTGGAAGGTTAGATCGCATGGAATCCAGGGGAAGCTGGTAAATTGAATACACAGTTGGCTTGATGGTAGGAAGCAGAGGGTAATAGTGGAAGGATGCTTGTCAGACTGGAGACCTGTGACTAGTGGAGTGCCTCAGGGGTTGGTATTGGGCCCATTGCCGTCTGTTATCTAGATCAATGATTTTAATGAGAATGTCCAAGGCATGATTAGTAAGTTTGCAAATGACGCTAAAATAGGTGGTATCGTGGACAGTGAGGAAGGCTATCAGAAATTGCAGCAGGAACTTGATCAACTGGGGAAGTGGACTGAGAAATGGCAAATGGCGTTTAATATAGATAAGCGTGAAGTCTTGCATTTTGTAAAGTCAAATCAATGTAGTAGTTTCATGGTGAATGGTTGGGCCTTCAGCGTGTAGTGGAACAGAGAGACCTTGGAGTGCATAGTTCACTGAAAGTGGAGTCACAGGTCAACAGGGCAGCAAGGAAGGCTTTTGGCACACTGACCTTCATCAGTCAGGGCATTAAATATAGAAGTTGGGAAGTTATATTGCAGTTGTATGGGATGGTCGTGAGGCCGCATTTGGAGTATTGTGTTGAGTTTTGGTCACCTTGCTCTCGGAAGGATGTTATTAAAGTGGAAAGAGTGCAGAAGACATTTTCAGGTATGTTGCCAGGACTCGAGGGTCTGAGTTATAGGTTGGACAAGCTAGGATGTTTTGATTAAGAGCATAAGAGATTGAGGGGGGAGCCTTATAGAAGTGTATAAGATCATGAAAGGCATGAATCGGGTGAATGTGCTCAGTCTTTTTCCCATGGTTGTGCAATCGAGGACTAGCGAGCATCATTTATGGTTAGAGGGAAAATAATAAAAGGGAACCTAAGGGGCAACGTTTTTACACAGAGGGTGGTATGCATATGGAATGAGCTGTTAGCAGAAGTGGTTGAGGCAGGTATATTAACAACATTTAAAAGGCATTTGGTCAAATACATGGATAGGAAAGGTTTAGAAGGATATGGGCCAAGTGCAGGGAATTGGGGTTGGCATGGATGAACCTTTTGGTCAGCATGGACCAGTTTGGGCCAAAGGGTCTGTCACTGTGCTCTAGGACTCTATGACAGTCTGTGGCTCAGTGGTTAGTACTGCTGCCTCACAGCACCAGGGTCCCAGGTTCGATTCAAGCCTTTGGCGACTGTCTGTGTAGAGTTTGCACATTCTCCCCAAGTCTGCGTGGGTTTCTTCCCACAGTCCAAAGATGTGCAGGTCAGGTGAATTGGCCATGCTAAATTTCCTGTAGTGCTAGGTGCATTAGTCAGAGGGAAATGATTACTCTTCGGAGGGTCGGTGTGGACTGTTGGGCCAAAGGGTCTGTTTCCACACTGTAGGGAATCTAATCTAATCAACTACTAAGCACAAGTTGTGGAGTGTGAATTCTTGGAATGATTGCAACATGATTTTCCAGTGTAGTACGTCGTAGAGAACAGATTATTTGCAGTTGAAAAAAACCCAGCTAACTTGTTGTAAAGAAGCTTTTAGGAAAGAGTGACCATAATATAAAAGCAATTTTACATTAAGTTTAGAAGGGATGTGGTTAAATCAGAAATTGAGATCTCAATTTTAAACAAAAATCTATGAAGTTATGACGGTCAAATTGACTATTTTGTATTGGCAAACCATTTAAAAAATATTATGGTGACAGACAAATGCAAATGTTTAAGAACAAATGCATAGTTCATAACAGAAATACATTCCTTTAGAGCACAAAAAACCAACAGGGAAAATGCTGCACCTGTGGCTAACAAAAGAAATCAAGATTTTCAGAAGGCTTTCAATGAAGTCACATGCAAGAAATTAGTTGAAAAAAATTAGACCTCTTGGAACCAGGGGAAATATACTACTATGGATTGGGAGCTGGTTAACAGGTGGAAAATAGACAGTAAAAATCACAGAAATGTTAACAGAAAACCATTCTGCACTGGCTTGTTAAATGAACATCATTACCTCGTGCCAATCTCTGTTTTTTCCTTATACTCTTGCATGTTATTTTTACTCCAAGTAATCATCCAATGTCCACTTGAGTGCCTCAATTGAATATAATTCATTTTCAGGTTAGAAGACTGACTAGTGGGGTTTTATAAGGATGATTGCTTGGGTCCTAGCTATCCACAATCTCTATTGATGTAGATGTGGGAATTACATGTTATACATCTGAGTTTTCAGATGACTCAAGCTAGGTAGGAATGTAAGTTATGTGAAGGATGCAAAGTCACTTGAACAGAATTTGGAAAGGTGGAGTTAATGGCCATTTGATGTTATCCACATTCGTGAAGGAAAATAATATTGAGATGAATAGAAGATTAGCCATGGTTCCATTGACTGGCAGTGTGAGTTTGAAGACCTATATGGTCTCCTTTTACTTCTGTTTCTTATGTTAATAATTTAATCCTAACATCAAAGGAAGTTGTTGCACCCCTCATTTTGCCCATTCTATCTGTTTGAAAGAGCGTTCAACATACTTGTTTATTCCCTTTAAAATATTTTGTGGAATAACCTGCCACCACGTTTTCAGATGGTGCTTGAGGAAAAGAAATTGTCCTCATCTCTCCTGTAGATATTCCGTTAATTATTTTTTATCTATGGCCTCTGGTTAATGAATCATTTACCACAGGGGATTTTTTTTATTTCTTGATCTCTCTCAATGTCTCATCATCTTGAAAACCTTTGTTGTGTCACCTCTTCATCTCTTTTCCAAAAAGAACTGTCTCAACTCATCCAACTTGTTTTCAACAGTGTTATTTCAGCATAATCATCTTGAATTTTCCTAAGTCCCTTGCTATAATGACTTTTATAATGGCTTCTAACATCTTCCAATATCTTCCCTATGACCTGTATCTTGGAATTTTCTGTTTCCCTCCCTTTATGAATAGCTCACTATTTTCCAATCTAATGGCGGCTTCCCAAATCTAAGCAATTTTGGATAATTGCAATCAGCACCTGAACTATTTCTCTAGCTATTTAAGACCCTGGGATTTGTGTATCGGTACCAGAGACTTGTCACCCTGCAACAGTTTGCTCAGTAGTCTTTCCAGGAGATTGTAATTTTATTGAGTTCCTCCCTCACTTCCATTTCCTAAATGACATTTATTTCTGGGATGTCACTTATATCCTCTGAAGACTGATATGCATCACCTGTCCAATTAATCTGCCATCATCATGTCTTGTATTATGTTCCCCAGACTCACTTTCTATAAGATCAATGCCCACCTTGTTAACTTGTAAAAGTTTTTTTTAGAAGGTCTTGCTACTTGCTGACTGACACCCATCTTTATTTTAGTAAATGATCCTTATTTTACTTTGATACTGTCTTTAACTTTTTTAGTTAACTAAGAATGGTGGATCCTCCCTATGGGACTTTTTATTACTTGTCAAGGGATATGGGTGTCTCTGGCCAGGCCAAAGTTAACTACACAACACCAGGTTATAGCCCAACAGGTTTATTTGGAAGCACTAGCTTTTGGAGTCCTGCTCCTTCATCAGGTAGTTGTGGAGCAGGACCATAAGACACAGAATTTATAGCAAAAGATTACAGCATCAGGCAACTGAAAAACATATTGAACAAACCTAGGTTATTATTAAGTCTTCTATCTTTTTGAATGGGGTTGCAGATTTCAGTTCATTAATATGTAAATCCCAGCACTAATTTTAAGTCACTTTCTCGAGATGACTTAAGGTTTCATGAATAAAGACGACATCTCTTCTCAGACAATGCGTTAAAGGTGTGAGGTTAGAGTCTGTCTGAGTCTTGAGTGAAACTGGTTCTGTTTCCAAAGTGGAATTTACAAAATGTTATGTGGATTGACTGTCTGCAGATTGTGCATTTTTTGAGCAAAATAGAATGTATCTGCAAATGTAATTCTGCAAATACATATTCACCCCATAGACTTAAATGTGTGTGTATGTGCGTGCAGGAGAAAGAGTGTTTGTTGGCATGTGCATGCTTGGTAAAGTGAGAGTGTGTGATCGAGTATAAGCCTGTGCATGGCTGGGGCGGGGGGCGGCATGTGCTAGTGTATGAGAGGGTCTGCGTGAGTATGTAAAAGTATGTGTGCTTTGTGTGTGTGTACACACAGTGTAGTGGAGACACTGGTAGTGTGACATGAACCCCAGGTCCTGGTTGAGGCCATTCCCATGGGTACCGAACTTGGCAATCAGCCTCTGCTCAGCCACTTTGCATTGCATTGTTGCCGATTGTTACGACCCTGGGTAAAACCCCTGCTTAATTTAAACCAGCAACACAAAGATTTATCCCATGCAGTAATCTGTGAAATTTCGAGAGGCCAAGGACTATTTAAAATAAAAATTTACTTTACATTTAACAACTTTATTTCTTAAAGTATAACAGAGAATAATTAACTAACAACTATTTACTACTCCTTCCTCTAACCTATCTTTTACTTTCCCTTCTGTAATACTAATCCGATTAAGATTTACTGAAAAAATTAAAATTTTAAAAACCAGCCAGCGGCCGAATCTTCTTGGTATATCTTCCTCTGTCGATTTGCTCTCCAGATCATTGTTGATGCTTTTTCTCTACGTACACTCCTTCTCTCGACAGGTACCTCTTGGAAAGTTCTGACTGGCAGCCTACATCTGTTGGTCTTTCGGCAGTTGTCTCCCAACTGTTCAATTTTATACCTCCCAAAGCATCGGATTGTGTCATTAGTTTTTAATATCGTCAATATACTAAATTCACACTTGATTGGAGTTTGATATTTTTTGGAGGTATAATTTGAACTGATTGGCCAAATTCAAATTTGTTTTTGTCTCCAGGCAACCAACTATCCTCGCTGTTACATTGTGTCTTATTCAGAACACTTGGTGCTATCAGGTAATTCTGCTAGCTTTTAACTCTCTTGAAGGTACAGTACACCCTCATCTTCATAACACTATCCCGAAGTTTCCCTTGGAGGATGGTCACCTGAAGATCCGAGGCCAAATGTCCCTGTCTGCTGAAGTGTTCCCTGACTGGGAGAGAACACCAGACAGAGTTGTTCCCTCCCAGTGGGAGGACACTTCAGCGGTCAGGGGCATTTGGCCTCAGACTTCAGGTGACCATCCTCCAAGGCAGACATCAGGACACGCAACAACGCAATGTGCCCGAGCGGAGACTGATGGCAAATTTCAGTACCCATGGGGATGGCCTCAACTGGGACCTTGGGTTCATGTCACATTACAGGTGACCCCACTACACGATACACATTCTCAAGCACACATACACACATACTCTCACATTCACACAGACCCCCTCTCATACACACGCTCTCTCTCATGCACATACACCCGCACACTCTCACCCATGCTTACACCCTCACAGGCTTATACTCCATCACAGTTTACCAAGCATGCACACATGCTAACACACACACACTCACATGCACACATTCTCTCTCTCTCTCTTTCTCTCTCATATGCATGTGCACACACACACACAAGTCTGTAGGATGAATTTGTATTTGCAGATACGTTCCATTTTGCTCAAAAAACGTACAATCTACAGACAGTCAATCCATATAATATTTTGTAAATTCCACTTTGGAAGCAGAAACAGTCCGACTCAAGATTGGGATATAGACAGACTCTAACCTCACACCTTTAAGACATTGTCTGAGCTGAGATGTCACCATTTTTTATAAAACCTTAAATTATCTCAAGAAAGTGACTTAAAAGAAGTTCTGGGATTTACATATTAATGAACTAAAATCTGCAACCCATTCTAAACGATGAAAGACTTAACTGCAATCTAGGTTTATTCAATTATCATTTCAGTTGCATGACACTAATCTTTCACTATAAATTCTTTGTTTATGGTCCTGCTCCACAATTACCTGATGAAGGAGCAGTGGTCTGAAAGCTAGTGCTTCCAAATAAACCTGGTGTTGTGTGGTTTTTAACTTTGCCCACCCCAATCCAACAGCAACTCCTCCACATTCTGGCCAGGGCTTGCATTTACTGACCATCCCTAATTGCCCAGAGGGCAATTAACCAACCACATTGCTGTGGGTCTGGATTCACATGCCAGCCAGACCGAGTTAGGATGGCAGTTTACTTCCCTAAAGGACATTAATGACCAGATGGGTTGTTAGGACAATCAACATGGTCATCTTTATTACAGTTTTTAAAAATTGAATTCAAAAGTCAACATCTGTCATAGTGGGATTTGAACCCATGCCACTAGATCATTGGCCAGTGGCATTACCAGTACAACCATTCTGTTGACCGTAACCTAATTTATCAGTTCATTTTATTTGCTTTCATGTTCTCATAATTGCCCTTGTTTAAGTTTTAAAATATTATCTTGGTAGCTGCAAGCTAGGGATGCCTTCACTACATAGTCATGAATTAATCCTATCCCTTTCCGCTAGATATAATGTAGCTTGTTTTCTCGCTCAAGGCATGTTGTTCTCAGAAACAAAAACCATTCCATAGACTCCTCATGAAGGCTACCTTTGCACATATTATTTTTCCATTCTATATATAGATTAAATCCCCCGTAATAATTGCTGTTTAATTTCCCATTATTTCTTCCTTTATGCACCATCCCACCCTATGGTTACAATTAGGAGACCTGATTACCAATCTCACAAGTGACTTCTTGCCAATAGTATTTCGCATAGCTACCTCCAAACTGTTTCCAATTCCCGATTTCCTGTAAAACCCACCTATTTTGCCATTATCGTCAATAGAACCAGCCCCTCCACCTTTTTGTAGCTATGTATCTTTACTATCATTCACCCTTTACACTTCAACTCCATGCCAGTCTCTGTAATGGCTATCAGTTCGTACTGATTTTTTTTGGCACTATCGGTGAATCTGTTTTGTTTCAAATGCAACTTGCATTCATTTAGAGAGCTATTATTTTATTACTTTTATTATCTTTGTTACTGTATGCTTTATCTCTTGATTTGCTCTTTGATTTGTACTCTGAATTTAGTTTTTATTTTCGACCCTCTAGATTGATTGAGATCATTTTTTGTTTAAGGTCTGGTGTTAGAAGTGTGAGCAGAGACATGTCGACATAGGTGCCTCAAATTTCTGCTGTTGCCCAGGAGAACTGCCTTGTGACTGGGTGGAAATATTATGGGACGAGAGATGAATCTTTGCTTGGCTGATGTTAGCAAAACTAGGGTTCTGTCCTCAGTAGTGTGAGATCTGATTTTACTCCATTATAATGGTGTATATGTAACTTCATGTTTATTTCTGTGTTAATTTGTCATCCATTTCCCCCTCTATTTATTATCCCACAAAGGGGGCCATTAGGCCCATGTGTTCCATGCCAGTCTCTGTGAAACAATCCATTTGCCATATTTCTCTCTCTCATTTTAGTCACCCTGCAAGTTTATTTGCTTCAAATGTCTATCTACAATTTTCTCCTTTATAAGAAATTCATTAAAACTACCTCTTGTCCAGGTTTTTGGTCGCCTGTCCTTATGTTTCTCTCTAACTTGGTTTCAAATATTTTTGATCCTATAGGCTCCCTTTCTGTGTCTTGTTAAATTAAGGCAGCTATATAAACGCCTTTTACATGAAACAAAATCTGTTGATGTTAATTGTATATTTTGTTTTTTATTAACAGGGGCTTGGGCAGGTGTCAATAACAGGATGAATACCTCAGAGCAGAAACCTCCTTTCTCAACCACGGGGATAAATGCTGCAGTAGCCAGTAAATATTGTTTTATAGTTGATATTTCACCCGAAAATTGTTTTGAATCCACTCCTTCACTGTATAGACAGAAATTAGTCTAACCATGAACCTGTGCATGTTCAACTGTTATTTCTACACACTACACACTCGGTTGTTCAGATATATAGGGGTTTTGTTAGTGTACCATTTTACATGCACTATACAGCAAGTATTAAGTTCTGATTTTTCTTCAGTCACTGTGTTCCAGGCAGTGTAGAGACCCTGCACTTTCCACAAAATAAAGTAAAATTGTAATTTTAAAAATCATTTGTGGGGTGTGGGTGTCAGTGCCAAGACTCCCTTTCAGTGGTCATCCCATATTTCTTGAGAAGGTGATGGTGAGGTGCTGCCCAAAATACATGTGAATGAATTAAAGGACCATTTCAGAGGGCAGTTAAGAGCCAGTCACGTTGCTGGGATGGACCAGACTGATTAAGGATGGCGGGTTTCCTTCCTTTCTCAGATAGATTTTTATAATGGTCTAGTAGATATATGGCCAACATTGCTGACATTAGCTTTTTTGTTTCATAATTTCATAGAATTATATAATTAGACTAGAAGGTATAGGAGCAGAATTAGGCCATTTGGCCCATTGTGTCTGCTTCACTATTCAATCATGGCTGATATGTTTCTCAATCCTATTATCTTCTCTTTGTACCCTTGATCCACTTACGAATCAAGAATCTATCGATCTCTATCTGAAATGCACTCAATGACTTGGCCTTCTGCACCAATGAGTTCCACAGATTCACCATCCTCTGGCTGATGAAATTTTTCTGCCCCTCACTTCCAAAGAGTCGTCCCGTCGTTCTGAGGCTGTGCCCTTAGGTCCTGGTCACTCCTACTAGTGGAAACATGGGTCCGTTCTATCCAGGCCTCTCAGTATTCTTTAAGTTTCAACCAGATTCCCCTCCTGCCGCCAATCCTTCACTCATCAGATCCAGATTCATCAACAGTTCCACATATGACAAGCCCTTCATTCTTGTTAATCTCTGGATCCCCTCTAATGCCAGCACATCCATCCTTCAATACAGGAACTAAAACTGCTCATGATATTCTGCATGCAATCTGACCACAGCCTTATACAGCCTCAGCAGTACATCCTTGCTCTTATATTGTAGTCCTCTTGAAATGAATGCTACCATCGCATTTGCCTTCCTAACTGCCTACTGAATTTTCATGTTAACCTTAAGAGAATCCAGAACAAGAACTCCTTTGTGCTTTGGATTTCCGAAGCCCTTCCCTATTTAGAAGATAGTCTATGCTTCTATTCTTCCTACCAAAGTGCATAACCTCAAACGTTCCCACACTATACTCTATAGTCACATCAGTCCAAAGATGTGTAGGTCAGGTGAATTGGCCATGCTAAATTGCCCGTAGTGTTAGGTAAAGGGGTAAATGTAGGGGAATGGGTGGGTTGCGCTTCGGCGGGTCGGTGTGGACTTGTTGGGCCAAAGGGCCTGTTTCCACACTGTAAGTAATCTAATCTAATCTAATCTTCTTTGCCTACTCTCCTAGCCTGTCCATGTCTTTGTGCAACCTCCCTGCTTCCTCAAGACTATCTGTCTCTCCACCTATCTCTAAGTCATCTGTAAACTTAGCAACAATGTCCTCAGTTCTGTCATCCAGAGCACTAACATAACATGAATAGTTTGGTCCCAAAATATACTCCTGTGGCATGCCACTAGTCACTGGCTGCCATCCTGAAAAATGACCCCTTTTATACCCACTGTCTGCTTTCTGCCAGTCAACCAATTCTCTCTTCATGCCAGTACCTTGTCTCTGACACCATGGACTCTTATTTTGTTTAGCAGCCTCCTGTGCAGCACTTTGTCAATGGCCTTCTGAAAATCCCAATAAATCACGTCTATTGGCTTTTCTTTATCTAAACTGCTCATTATGTCATCAGAATTCCAACAATCTCGTCAGGCATGACCTCCCCTTGATGAAGCTGTACTGACTCAGCCGTTTTTATCATGCACTTCCATCCTTAATAACGGACTCCACAGTCTTAGCATCAGCCTAGATCAGGGTAACTGGCCGATAATTTCCAGACTTGTACCTCCCTCCCTCCTTAAATAGGGGTGTTACATTTGCTATTTTCCAGTCCTCCAGGACGCTCCCTGACTCCAGTGTTTCTTGAACCAATGCCTCTACAATTTCCTGCACTATCTCTTTTAGAATTCTGGGGTGTAGTCCATCTGGTGTGGGAGATTTGTCCATCTTCAGACCTTTTGGCTTTCCCAGCGCCATCTCCTTAGTCATGGTTGTTGCACTCAGCTCTGCCTCAAGTCTCTTGAAGTTCTGGTGTGCGACTGGTGTTTTCCATTGTGAAGACTGATGCATAGCATGTGTTCAGCACCTCCACCATATCTTTGTTCCCCATTACTACTTTTTCAGCCTCATTTTCCAGCGCTTCAGTGTTCACTCTTGCCTCTCCCTTGCCCTTTATGTATGAAAAACACTCTTGCAAACCTCTCTTGTATTACTAGCTAGCCTTGTACTTCATCCTTCATAGACCATACCTCACACTTCATCCCCCCCCTGTCACACACACGCACCCCTCCACCACCACCCCAGCACTTTTTTTAACTTATCCTCAGCTGGAATTAAAAGGCTTCTCAATAATTTGGTTTTCCACTAATCTTCACCACATAGTAAGCTTTTTTCTTTTGTTTTTATGCTGATCCTGAGTTCTCTTGTCAGCCTTGACCTGCCCTTACTATGTTTCTTCTTCCTTGGATTGATTTTCAGAAACTCCTGCCATTGCTGCTCCACTATCTTCCCTGCTCGGCTCCCCTTCCAATCAACTCTGGCCAGCTCTTCCCTATGTCTTTGTAGTAACCTTTACTCAATTATGATACTGTTACATTTGATTCCAGCTCTTCCCTCAAACTGCAGGGTGAATTCTCTCATGGTCAGTACAACATCGGGGTTCATTCACGTTCTGTTCCCTAATCAAGTCTACTTCATTGCACTTCACCAAGTCCAGAATAGCCTGTTCCCAAAGTGGTTCTACCACAAGCTGCTCCAAAAAATAAGCATCTCATAGATATGCCACAAGTTCCTTTTCTTGGGATCCCCTACCAGCCCAATTTTTCCCAGTCCACCTGCATATTGAAGTCCCCCGCGACGATTATAATGATGCCTTTCTCTCATGCCTTTTCAATCTCCTGATTTATTTTCTTCCTCATATCTTGACTACTGATTGGAGGCCTGCACATAACTCCTATCATGGCATTTTCTCATTTACAGTTCCTCAACTCTACCCAAACTGATTCTACATCTTCTAGTAAGTTGAATTTAAATTCCACCAGCTACAATGGTGGGATTTGAATTTAAATCTCTGGATCATTAGTTTAGATTGCTACTCCAGTAATGTAGCCATTATAGTTGCCTACCTCCTCTGAGATTAAATGGTGACTATTATGACAGTTTGATGATTTTCAAACTGCTACATTGATTTTATGATAATAGAACTAAAACCGCTTGCTACGACAGACTAAAGAGAATGTTTCTCTTGGTTATACCTGCTCTGGGAGTTCTTGTATCTGAAATGAAGTGATACATTTCTTTCTTCACTCAAATTCTCTTACATCAATTACAGAAATTCTCAAGGGAATAATATATTGATTTGTGTGTGTGTGTGTGTGTGAACTTGTCAAATTTACTTGAAATTAAGTAAATTGACCTTTTCTCTTCCTTTGTTAAATTGTTTGATGTAGAAATGACAAAACTTTAATTCGTGAAGCACTCCTTAAGTTGTTCCAAGTGCTTTTAAAGCCAAAGAATTGCTTAAGGGGTGACCTTATAGAGGTTTACAAAATTATGAGGGTCATGGATAGGGTAAATAGGCAAAGTCTTTTCCCTGGGGTCAGGGAGTCCAGAACTAGAGGGCATAGGTTTAGGGTGAGAGGGGAAAAATATAAAAGAGACTGAAGGGGCAATTTTTTCACTCTAAGGGTGGTGCGTCTATGGAATAAGCTGCCAGAGGAAGTGGTGGAGGCTGGTACAATTACAAGATTTAAGAGGCATTTGAATGGGTATATGAATAGGAAGGGTTTGGAGGGATATGGGCCAGGTACTGGCAAGTGGGACGAGATTGGGTTGGGATATCTGTTCGGCATGGATGGGTTGGACCGAAGGGTCTGTTTCCATGCTGTACATCTCTATGACTCTAATGTTGCAGCAACCAATGTGCACATAGCTTTGAGGAATTTGTGTTGAGCTGGATATTGGGAGGATCAATTAAAGCACTGAAATAAGTCTGAACTGCCCTCTATTAATTTTAAAATGCTCATTACTAATTATTCATGAACTTTAATTGTCAAGTTAGCATGAAAAAATTGAACAGGCCTCACATCCTATGAGTACCAATAACAGGCAAGGGATTGAGAGACTGATTAGCCATCATCTAAATGAATAGCTGAGATACTTGAAGGCTGAATGGCCTCCTCTTGTTGTGTTGTTGGAATGGAGAAGGAAACTGAAACAAGCTTATTATAGTATTGTTTTGAAATGCCACGAGATACCAAATTTTACAAAGGGAGGTCTTTATTTCTAAGACTGCTACTTTTAAAATGGATTCATATTCTCATCAGATAAGGATACCAAGTTTGGTCAAATCAAACTTGGTAATCTTGTAACAGTTTTTCAATGATGGATTGTGTATGTAATAAAGGCATCCAGTCCTTAAGTGAATCATTGTTCAATGGCATCTTTGACTGAGTGCTGAAGACCATTTTATCCATAGCAAAGTTTTTATTTAAAAGGAGAAACACAGAATTCTCATTGAGAGACTTGGGATAATGAATTAACTAATTGTCCAATTCTTAATAAATGAAATGATGGATGAGGTAACAAGCCATTTAGACCTAGATGAGGGAAGTACCTATTTGTATCATTAACCATAGGCCATAAATTTGCGGTAATAAATAAAATGAAGAACTCATCGGAATAAAGAAATGCCACTTTTCTCACTAGTTTAACTCGTGTAGGGTTATAGTGTTCTTTGTAAACTATTGTCTTAATCAAGAAATGCAAAACTTGTCTCGTTTTAAGAAGGTATTCAGTCATGGGATACAGACCTTACTGAAAAGCCCAATATTCACTGTTCTATACCAATTTTTGCCAGAATGCACTTGAGTCTAACTACATTGCATTGGGTCTGGAGTCTTATATAGGCCAATATCCTTTGTTCTTTTCTGGCTAATTTGACAATTGAAGTTCTTGTATAATTTGTGAGTACTTTTACATACTGAGGATAATTCAGTCTTGGTAGGCTAATCAACCCTCCTGCTTGTTTGGGAACGAACTAAATTAAACTGGGTTGAAAGTAAATGTATCAAGGATTGTATGAAAACAAAGGTTACTAGAAAAGTTACTTCTTGATATGATCATGAATTCTATATATTATATACGTATATAGAGAGAGACTTAATGAAACACCAGATTTAACAACTAAACAGACAGAAGAGTTGCTTGACCACCAGGAAGACGAATAAGCATGGGCAGGCAGTGTCGGAGTCCCCTTTGGCCATTCCCCCTTGAACAGGTATATTGGTTTGGGATACTATTAGAGGGGTTTCCTTAATAGTGAGGGAAATTACAGGCCAGTGAGCCTTTTGTCAGTGGTAGGGAAATTATTGGGGAAGCTTCCTGGGGACCGGGTTTACTCTCATTTGATAAAATATTGTCTTATTAGCAATAGGCAGGATGGCTTTGTGCTGGGGAGGTTGTGTTGATGTGAGTTTTTTGAGGAAGTGACAATGATAATTGTGGGGAGAGCAATGGATGTTGTCTATTTGAATGTTGTTCCAAATCAGTAAGGTCTTTAGAAGGACCCTTGTGGCAAGCTGATACAAGTGGTGAAGTCACATAGGATCCATGGTGAGCTGATAACATGGGTACTGAACTGACTTGGTCAGATGAAAAGCGTGGTCAACGGGCATTTTTCTGACTGGAGCTGTTACCAGGGGTGTTCCACAGGGATCAGTACTGGGATCCCTATTGTTTGTAATATGTATAGATTATTTGGAGGAGAATGTAATTGGCCTGATTAAATTTGCAGATGGCACAAACATTGAGGGAGCTGTGGATAGCAAGGAGGATTGCCAGAAGGCATAACAGGATATAGGTAGGCTGCAGACTTGGGCAGAGAAGATGCAGATAGAGTTTAATCCAGACAAATGTGCAATGATGTGTTTTGGAAGGTCTAATGCAGGAGGGAAATATACAGTAAATGGCAGAGCCCTTAATCGCATCAACATATAGAAGGCTGGAAGCATACAAGTCCACTGTTCCCTGAAAGTGGCAACACAAATTGATAAGCTAGTTGAGACATATGGCATGCTTGTTGTCATCATTGGGGCATAGCATATCTGAATTGGCAAGTCATGTTGCAGCTATATAGAGCTTTAGTTAGGTCACATTTAGAATATTGCTTTCAGTTTTGGTTGCTACACTACAAGAATGATGGATTTGGAGAGGGTAAGGAAATGGTTTCAGGATGTTGCCTGGTGAGGAGAGATTGGATAAACTTGGTTTGTTTTTATGTGAGGGTCGAAGGATAAGAAACTGACCTGATGAAAGTTTTGAAAATTATGAGGCAAGGATAGTAGGACTCTTCTTCCCCAAGGCAGAAATGTCATATTTATTAGGAACACATGAATAAGGTAAAAAGGGGAATGTTTAAAGCAGATGTGAAAGGTCATCTTTTTTACACAAGGGTGGTAAGTGCCTGGCATGTGCTGCCAAAGGAGGTGGTGGAGGCAGATAAAATTGCAACATTTAAGTGATAAAGGAAGAGGCAGGAAATAAGGGGATGCAGACTTCACAGAAGCAAAGGATTTTAGTTTGAAAAGGCATTGAGTCGGCACAGTCTTAGTGATACGGAGAGCCTGTTTCTGGCATTACTGTACTTTGTTCTTGCTGGGAGTATTGTGATTTCAGTACCACAAACCATCCAGAATGTGGCAATAAATAGCAAGATTCAAGTTTCTCACCAGCCCAAGTTAAAAGTTTTAGAGCTAAAGTTAACATGGTATGAAAATAAGCAATATTAGGATGAATGAGTAATTATATTCACCAAAGGGGAGTGGGTCTGTGGCACACAGTGAAGGAATGTGAGGGACAGAAGCCCTCGTCAGATTTAAAAAAAAACACTTTAATGTTAACCCAAAACGGCTAGGGCACAAGAGCTTTTAGCCAGAACACACACGATGGACAACATGGCATCTTTCTGAGTGCCACATTTTGCTGGGTTTGTTTGAACACTGAATTTTGCAATTAAGTAATTGCGCTAGATTTCTGTCAGTCAAGTCAGCGATACTTTTGAGTTGAGGATTACTGATATGAAGTTGTTAGTTTTGAGGTCAACATCTCCCCCCCCATGTTTTATTTTTAAAATTGTAGCCAGCTAGTGTTATCCAATATCACCAGTTTAACATTGCTGAATGTTTCTTCATTTCCCATCACCAAAACACTTTTGGAAGGATCAGTTGCATCAGATGGCCCTGTCACAATCATTTCAATCAAGATAGTTCTCAACACTTGCCATTGTATTGCTAAAATATAAGTATTTTGTTAAAGTGTTTGGTCTTTTTTCATCAGGATATTTTGCAAGAATATAAATTCACAGGGACAACTCACATTTGTATTGCGTGAGGGGGGTGTTGGTTCGCAAGTGAATTTGAGGCATTGCCATGGAGAATGCCCCATTAATGCTGATTGATGGTTTACATCCAAGCTTTGTTTAAACTTAAACCAGGCAGGGTAACTCTGATTTGACATACCAGTGCCCTGAGAAATGAGTCAGCAAATAGCTGGCAGCTGTTTTGTTGAATTGAAACAGATGCAGTGCCTGTCCTTGTTCTTTCTGTCTGAAAGGAATGGAACCCTGTGGATGAATATTTGTAGCTTCTAATATGTACACTGTGTCTCACTGCAAGCATAACTGTTTGCCTTTGCAATCCTAAATTAGTTATTATCGCCATTCCTTGCATATTCAGGATTACCCAACAAATGTCCAATTGCAAAATAACACCTAATATAAGTCATTGTTGAAAGTTTTGAGTGTACGCTGGTTTGGTGCAGTCAATACCTTACTGTGAGCAGCTCAATGGACATGCTGTTTGCTAATTATCCAGTCTTTGAGATGTACAGCCTATAGCTGGCATCGCACTATCACAGGAGTTCATATACCACATTATTTATTTGTGTGATAGTTAAGATATCTTTTTGGCCCAACAGCAGCATCCTCTTCGTGGCAAACATTAATTCATATTGTTACTGCATTGCAACATGAAATGCTCAAAGCTTGCAATACCTTAGCCTTCCTGGGCAATCTGGGGTCAGACTTTGCTGGGTGATTTCTCAGGGCATTGCCCTGTCTAGTCAGGGTCACCCTACCTGGTTTAAAATGTTTGCAAAGCCTCGCAGGTAATAATCAAACAGCATCAATTTTCTATAGCAATGCCTCTACCAATCAGAGTCTACTTACCAGCCAATCAGTACTGTTCTCTCATGCAGTGCAAATGCTGCATTTCCCTTGAATTGATATTCCTGTGAGTTGTCCTGATAAACACAAGATGAAAAGCTTTGACAAAATGTCTTTTCTTTTCCCCCAACATTACTCAGGTGATATGTAACCAAACAACTGCCTGCCATGGTTTTCGCATCCTGTAATTCGATCTCGAGTATTGGTGGTGGTGTTTTGTTTTCAGAAAGTAAACAATGTGGATTTAGTTAAGTTTTTAACCAAAAACAGCAAAAGTTGATTAATTTTACATTTCTTCTCCATAAGAATCCATATCAGTTCACCAGAGTCAAGAGTCTAAATGGATCCTCCCTTCCAGTTTGAGCAGTTACCTTTGAAACCTGTTACTTCATGCCAGTTTGTTCGTATATAATTTGCTTTTTCCCTTCCCCTCCCCAGGCACCTCTAGTGAGCCAGCCTCCCAGTCGAGCACCGCTGATCATCAATGGGATGCTAACCCGACACCCAACCTTGTTGACGATGCCTGGTCTGGAATAAGTACGTGTTTTTCCCTAATAGTGAACGAATCACGTGTTGATATTGGGCAAAGTAAAATGAATGTTTGATGAACATGATAAAAAGGAAAACAGAAGTCATCAAAACATTGCAACCTGCCACCCACTCCAAAAAAAAAGTAATGGCAGCATTAAGTGACCACATTTTGTCGCAAAAGCTATGTAGTTAAAAAGCAGACATTTGTCCCATGAGGCGCATTTCGGATGCATTATGCTGGTATCATCTTTAAACCAAAAGAAAGTGAAATCCCATTTGACAAACCCTACTGATGTCTTTTTTTAGAGCCCTAACAACAGTAGAGATGAATGAGAACCAGTGGATGTGCTGGATTTGGGTTTTCAGAAAGCTTTTGAGGAAGTTCCGTGTAAGAAGTTAGCATGCAAAATCAAAGTATAATGGATTGATGGTAATATGTTAGCATGGATTGAAAATTAGTTTGCAGTCAGGGAATAGTAGAAATACTGGGACAAATATGGAGAATACTGGAGAAACTCAGCATTTCTGGCAATATCTATGGAAAGAGAAACAGTTAACATTTTGAGTCTGGTATGACTCTTTTGGATTGAAGCAGGAATTTAGTTAAACTTCTAGGATTTGGAAAATAATTTCTGTTTGTGGGAGAGCGTATAAAAGGAAAAATGGCCTTAAATTTGGAGCCAGATTATTCCAAAGAGGTTAGTTAAGAAGTCATTCTTCATGTAACGAGATGTTAAAGGTGTGGAAGATTCCCACAAAAGCAGCTAATAAATTTTAAATCTCGGGTAGTTTGATTTTTGCACTCCCTTGGATATTGAGTGTACTGGAGCCAAGGTGAGCAGATAAAATTGGGATGCTGTGCAACCATGAGGTCATTGAGTGGTAGAACAGGCCAGAGGTGTTGAATGTTCCAGTGTCAGGAAAGATAGAGCTTGAATTCTATAGAACTTTTCTACTTATGTCTATTTTCCCAAAAGCAGCTTGTGGCCCAGGTCATGAATGTTCAATCTTCAGCTGGTTATGATTGCAGTACATGAATTCCTAATCAAACATTTTTAATTAGTTCATTTTCTGACGAATACAGGTCTTGGAGTAAGAACAGCTACGTAGTGCATCAAAGCTTGTCTATTCATCTTGAAGTGTTTGGGTGGAACAGGTTTACAATTGGAGATAATTACAGGGGTGTAGACAGTGAGACTATCTGGTTTACTCTTTCAAAGAGCTTGCACACATTTGGCAGACCAAATGACCAATGTTACTCTACTGTCTGACTGGCTATAACTTTGCTGCTATGTCAAAAACCAAACCATGTTGGGTGTCCAATATCTAGGTGCTAGTGCCCATTCATGGTTTGATTTAATCAGTCTTTTCCACAAACATTTTCAAACTTATTCCTTGATAATAAATACCAATTAGGATTTCTGTGTCTGAAGGCATGTATGTACTCAATATCCTGAGGTGAAATAACACAGAGTTAGCTTATCAAAGATGTCTTTCAGCAGTAGAAAACTTTTGAAAATCTGAGGTGCATATGAAAGCTTCTATTCTGAGGCACATGTCGGGCCAAGTACTTAGCACTAACGTATCTTATATGGATTTTACCTGGCAAGTTGCAGTTGTAATTGCTGTTTTCCCCAGAGTGGTTATAAATTGGTGTTTACTTGTAATTAAATTCCCTCCAGGGTTTATTTTAGGGATATGTTCTATGTTGTTCTGCCAAAATTTACATTCATATTGATGGGAGCCTAACGCAAATGCAGTTGGAAAAATGTCAAGCTGGTATTTCTCAAGAATCTTGTTTTTCCTTTCCACCCATTTGTATATCTCCACCTTTTCATTACCTACTTTTTATGTGCTGAGCTTCTTTGTTTATGAATGAAAGATTAACAATTTATGCTCTGCCTTTATTAAAGGTCTGGAATTTTTACTTTGTTTCTCCCCATTCTGCAGTTGGCTTGATTTAATCTAATTTGATTTCTTCTGTCCCTTTATTGGCTATCTCATCTTCAGTTGTTTTCTTTTAAATATCATTTGCTAAGACTTGTCTGTCTGAAACGAGCCCCCTAATTGCTGTGGTTTTCTTTTAAAGCTGGTTATGATAAAGACAAGTGGAGGGTATTTGCAGAAATATCAACAGCCTCATTGATCTGTTAAGATTCTCAGTTGGTGGTTAACCCCAGAATTGCAAGTCTGCCTTGCCTGTAAGCTTGGAATTAAAGTATTCAGCGTTAGTCATTTGAAATCAGCGTAATTGCTATATGCAACCGTTCACCTCATTTAAATGTATAATTGATCACTGATTTGAGGAGCCTTAAAACGTCCCAAAGATTTTAAATTACTGTCCTTAAATGTTGAGCATGTTTCTGTGCTTATCATGAAAGCTATGACAGAAGCTGGAATAAACCAATCAAAATGAATTCGGAAGTTGATTTAGTTCAATAATTGCACCTATTAACTTGATTTCATATTTTGCCCACCATTCAACAGATGGGATTTCGACAGTTGACCCAAGTTCTGACTGGAACGCTCCAACAGAAGAGTGGGGGAACTGGCTGGTGGAAGAAAGCACTTCACCAGCACAGCCTGAGGATGTTGCTGCAGAAACTCAAAAAGTTAGTATCCCTGGCCATTGTTGCTTCCTTCAGTGACCTTCCCTTCTCACTACCGCCAGAGCTTATATAGTTGAAATAGCAGTAGGGATTGCCTCGACAAACTCTTCTTTGTTTGCATTTATATGTTTGACTTGAATCCAAGTATTGGTCAATGTCGGTTCCTACTTAACCCATTTCCCAAGGTGATCCATACAGGCATTCAATATCAATTACAGTCATTAATTTAGTGAGAGAATTCAAGTAAAAGAGCCAGAATGTCTTGCTAGAATTGTACAGGGCTTTAGATTACACTTGAATACTAACATAGGAAGAGAGGTTGAATCGATTAGGACTATACTCATATGAGTTTAGAAGAATGATGATAGATCTCATAGAATCCTATTCAATTCTAACAGCACAAACAGGATAAATAACAGGAGAGGAGGAATTTCTTTGCCAAGAGAGTGGGGAGCTTGTGGAATTCTCTGCCATAGAAAGTAGTTGAGACCAAAACATTGAATGTTTTGAAGAAGGAGATAGATTTAGTTCTTAGAGCTAAAGAGACTAAAGGGTGTGAGGTGAAAGTGGGAACAGGCTACTGAGTTTAATACTCAACCATGATCATCTTGAATGTTTGATCAGGTTCAAAGGGCTGAATGGCCTCCCCCGTTCCTATTTTTGACCTTTCCATTTTGCACTAAATCAGTTGCGTGCAATGTTAGTGATAGAAATAGTGTGCATGTACTTGGCTTCTATTTTTATAACTTGCTAACTGGGATTGCATATTGATCACAGGGAGTTTTCAAACCCATATACTTTGAACTTGCAATGGATAGTTCCTTCCTTAAAAAGCTGCTGCACATAATTTACTCATGAATATCATTTCAAATTCCAAAACCATATTTTATGGCAGTATTTTGTTTAGATGTTTTTTTTAAATTTGTGAGACTTGGGCTCTTCAATAGCAACAGGTTGTAAAAGTTTCAGAAAGTTCATGGCACAGGAAGAGGCTTCTGTGCTTTCCCCACCCCACTCCACAAAATTGAAGCTATTCATCCTAACTCACTTTTCCAGCTTTGGTCTATGGGTTTGCTGGTTATACTGCTTAAAGCAACAATAGTTTCTCCCTCGACCATCCTTTCAGACTGCGTGTCCCATACACCTGCTAACCTCTGGGTAAAAACCATATCCTACTTATATCTAGTCTTTCTGCCAAATACTTCAGAGTATGATCTATACCCACCGGTCGTGGCCTCTGCTCAGGGGAATAGGTCCTTTGTCTCCACTTTCTCTCTTTGGCTACTCATAATTTTCGACCCCTCAATTATATTCCAGTCTCATCTGTCCAATGAAGATAGTCCCAGCTTTTTTCATTTTTAATCAGTTAGAATTCTCAATTTCTGGCAGCATCAATGTTGACCACCCCCCTGTGCCACCTCTAGTGGATTTGCTTCAAAATGGCTTTTTTTTCCTTCCCCTATGTTGGCTTTGAATTGTTCTGCTCAGAGGAAGATGAGTGTTTAAAAGTAATCCCTGAGGCAATGTTGTGAGGACAGAATGGAAGAAGGGACAAATACCAAACAGGGAATTCAAGCCTGATGGAATGAATAAAAACAAAAGGGAAAAACATGAGCAGACTGAGCAACATGTCAGAGCAACACTAATGAACAGTTCAGAAATTACAACCAAAAGCAAAAAAAAAGGAAATAAGATTATAAGACAGCAAACAAAAGAATGAGATGGAAAAGACATTTGAATAGATGGATCTAATGTTGTCTGCTGCTTTATCCACCCCTCCAGAATCAATATCAGCTGAAGAATCCCACTTGCTTTGAAAAACCACTGTCTAGGTTTTAACCAGATATCATCATTCCTTCTTTCAACACTAGGAACTCTATGCAGAGTCAAACTGAAGAAGCAAGGCTGTCAAATTTGCAGCTGTTCCATTTGTAACTTCGGAATTCCCAGCTGCATTGAGTATTGGAGTACTTGAACTTTTTGGGAAGGGTGGGTGGAGTGATGAGGGGCTGCTTCTCCTGAGAAACCTCAGCACTTTTTGGACTTTAGCAGAGTCGCTTGCCAGTTGGGTTTAACTTTCAGGTGGATTATTAGAACACTTGAACAATGCAGCAGAAAGAAACAAATTCAGGGGGCTGAGAGATCATGATTAATGCAATATTTGTGTGCAGATATTTGAATGAACTTGTTCAGTCTGCTAATGTCAGTGTATTTACCTAGTAAATTATGTTATGAGCATGTTGATTGTCTTGGGATTGCAAATTATACAGTTACCTCAAGCGCCAAAACACGAAGTTAAGAAAATAATTAATTCATGGTTGAATTATTTTTAGCAATGCTATTTTTCTCCCTGAATTTAAGAAGCTGTTAACTGGAAACAAATGATAAAAATAGGATTGTAGAATGTGAACGAAAGGAATTAATAGCCCTAACAGTACTAAACACCTTTCTTCAAAAGCATTGCTGATAGCAGAGATGTTTTGATATTTATTTATGGTATTTTGATCTCTCTTTGCCACTGAGATTTGCTATTTTGGGTACTTGTATTCAATAGAGAGTTGCTCAGCTGTCAGAAGCAGCCAAGTCTGTCAGTGACTCGCACGACAGGAGTAATGTGGAGTGGTATCCTTAATGGTACCAGATGCCATTTGGGAGCCACCTGAGTTGGAGACCTTCAGTAACACCTGACTCTTAAGTTGAGCATAGGGTTGCCACTCATGAAGCCACCTCTCAGATGCCACCCAAGGCTAAAAACAAACGTTTTGCATTGCGATCATCAGCAATATCAGCTGAGGGAAAACCCCCTTCTGACTTTAGAAGTATGAAAGTATCGGTGTTCCACAGTAAAATTGATGTGAAATTTAACCAAGAAAGCATTAGTAAGTGGCCACAGGAAAAAAAACCATTGTGATGAGAGTTGTTTTCTGATTAGCATGTTGTGCTGATCTGGGGTTTACTGTTTCAGATGACGGTGAAGGTAGATTTAACTCTGCTTTTCTAAAGGTAATTGAACCTTGACTTAAAAAATAAAATTTGTCAGGCTGTAGAGAAAGACAAATGGCAATGTATCCGATTCGATAGGTTCTTCAGAGCCTACAATGGCTGGAAGGGCTGAATGCCTACTGTGTGTTTTATTCTATACCAGCTAAGTTGATAACTTCAGGAGGATACATTTGAAGGCATGCATGTCAGAGTAAAATCTATGTATTAAATTGTTGTGGCAAAAAAGGAAGTTTTTATTCCAGAATAAAATGTACTTCTTTGCACTCCTGTTTTATGAACCTTCAGTCCTGGTCTACCAATAACATAGTCCACCCTTACAACCCGACGAAGAGGCTTACAAATTAGCAAAGGAACTTGATTGGTATGTGGAAGAAGTTGCATAATGTTTAAGAACTGGTGTGTTCCATTTCCAGCTGTCAGATGAAGAAAAAGAGAAAGCGGACTCTGGTCTGCAAGGTTCTGCAACCAGCAAATCAAAGAAGAAGAAAAAAAAGAAGAAAAAGGGCGAAGAAGGTGCTGCTGCTGCTCCTGTGCAAGTGAGTCACGTAAAAACCAAGCTGTACCCTCAAGTTATAAAAGACAGTAAGAGGTCTACTTCACAGAATTGCAGAGGTGTTACAGCACAGACTGAGGCCGTTTGGCCTATTGTCTCTTCAAATTAGCATCATCTCATATTGCCAATGTCCTGCTTTTTCTAAATGCTCTTGCACGCTACTTCTTTTGAAATAATTCTCTAACAACATCTTGAACGCCTCGATTGAACCTCTCTCCATACTTCCAGGCAGTATATTCCATAATAACTCAAAGCCCTCAAGATATTAACAGGAGAAGAAAGGGTAGATAAAGATAAGTTATTTCCATTAGTTGGAGATTGTAGAACTAAGGTGCACAGTCAGAGAATTGGGGCCAGACCATTCAGGAGCCATGGTCCCAGCTATGCCTGCCTCTTCGGCTACATGGAATAGTCCATCTTCGGTAGTTACACCGGCACCATACCCTACCGTTTCCTCAGCGTCACCTCATAATCCCACGAGGAAATTGAACCCTCCATCTCCATTTCCAATGACCAACTCAACACAGACATCTACTTCAAATCCACCGATTTCCACAGCTACCTGCACTACACCATCTCCCACTCCCACTCCTGTAATAATGCTGTCTGTTACTCCCATTTCCTCTACTTCCATCACATCTGCTCCCAGGAGGAGCAATTCCACTCCAGAACATCCCTGATGGCCTCCTACTTCAATGACTGCAATTTTCCCTCCCATGTGATCGACAATGCCCCCCCCCCCCCCGAGTGCATTTCCTCCACTTCCTGCACCTCTGTCCTTGAACCCCACCCCTCCAGCGACAACAAGGATTGAACCCCACTGATCCTCACCTTCCACCCCCACCGATCTCCAGACACAATGCATCATCCTCCCCTGCTTCCACCACCTACAGTCAGACCCCAACACCATATTTCCCTCCCCACCCCATCAGCATTCCGCAGAGCCCATTTCCTCCGTGACTCCCTCGTTAGGCCACACCCTCCACTCTCGACACCTTTCCCTGCCACTGCAAGAAGTGCAAGACCTGTGCCCACACCTCCCCCCTTACCTCCATTCCGGTTTGATTGCCAGGCCTCTCAGGATTCCCGTGCATGTCTTTGTTAAGCCTGTCACAGGATGGATGTATTATCTCAGTTGCACTGGTGTCCCTCTTCGTCTGTGTGTATGGATACTCGTGATAGTTGGCCATGTCTTTTGGTGGCAAGCTGGTGCACATGTATCCTGGTGGCTAGGTTCCTGCCTATTGGTCTGATGTAATGTTTGTTGCAGTCCTTGCAGGGTATTTTGTGTATGACATTTGTTCTATTGGTTGTCCTTTAAATTCATCAGGAGCTTTTTCAGTGTTTGTGGGCTACCGGAACTCCATTAGCAAACATATCGATTTGGACCCCATTTACAAACCCCTCAGAAAAAGAACCAAAAGTGATATCACCCCCACAACAGACCAAGACACACAAATAGCAAGTGGGACAGAACACCAGCACTTCATTGGAGGCTCACTGATGTTACTAGCATGGTGACAAAACGTCTGAGAACAAATTTACCAACTCAGCTAGCAAACGTACAACCTGATCCATAACCTAAGCTACAAATCTTCTCCAAATTCGCAGATTCACTACCCTCTATCATCATCTGTTTTAAATGTGCAGCCCCTGATTCTGAGATTATGCCCTCTGGTATTAAGACTGTCCCAAACAGGGAGACAACCTTACTGCATCTGCCTGTCAAGTTTTCTAAGAATCTTACATGTTTCAATAAAGTCACCTCTCATACTACTAAACTGAAATCTGTGCTCATAAGGCAATCCTTTCATACCCAGAATCAGCCTTCCTCACTATGTATACTGAGATCAGGGTCGTTTGTTCTTGACCTCTGGACAACCCTGCGTCCAGAAGCTTTTGTCTTATAATCCATTTCAAATGGTGTTTGTTGAATCATGGAGCAGGCTTGAGGATCTGAATGGCCCACTCCCCCTTATTTTTTATCTCCCTACGTAATCTTGGGTGCACTGTCTGAATCTGCTTCCACTAATATTTCAATCATTTCTTTCAAATAAGACTTGGCTAACTATTTTTGAAGATTATCAGATTAGAGAGCTGTAAGGAAAAAGGAATGGCAGAGGGATTAACTGGGCAATTTAAGAGCCATTTCATCCATACAGGTTCAGTAGTCCTCCCTCCATCTTATATGATTGTGTGAAATAGCTCCTGGGATGACCCCTCTGTTTGAGGTGAGAGCTCATTAAGCAATACGCTGATTAGATTAGTGACAGAAATGGGTGGTAGTTTTAGAAATAGCAAAGCAACAGAAAGAGTGATAAAGCTTTGAAAATGTGCTTTTTGACAAACATCAAGCTGTTGACAAGCAGTGAGCATGTGGACTTTAAACTTGAAGGAATGGCTTTGCCCAAGTGATGAAGGGGCTGTAAGGTATTATCTGAAATGTTCCTGAGGAAAAGGATCAGCTATCACAAAATGGAAGAGTAAAATACTATGAATGCTGGAAATCTAAAGTGTAAATAGGAAATGGTAGAATTACTGAGATATGGCATCAGTTTGGCGGTTGGTTAGTTCATTTGGCTGGTTTGCAAAGCACTATGATGCCAACAGTGCAGGGCCAACTCATACCAGCTGAGATGCCCATAAAGGTTTTGCCTTCTCAACGTTGCCACTCAGCTGTGGCATGGTGACCTTCAGGTCAAACCCATCACTAGTCATCTAGTGGTCTATGGTCCACAAGGAGTATGGCATCTGAGCTTATATTTGCAGAGAAAGGAAGAGTCAACATTTTGGATCAGTGACCCTTGAAGTATAATAGGTTTTAATAGGTCTACAAAGTCAAAGATAGGAAAAGAAAAAGAAAGAGCCAAATAGGAAATCTGATGGAGTGAAAGCCAGGAGAGATTAAACAGTAACAGGAATAGCGATGCATCATATCATCGCTTAGTCATTTAAGCTCTTCTGTCAACCACTGCATTATATTCCTTTTTGTTCTTTCTGCACTTCACCCTTTACCTGCCTGTTTATTTGCTTTAATACCTGTTATAGTTATTGTTTCTCCAGTTCTGATGAATGGTCATTTTCTTGAAGCATTAATTCTTGCTCCACAGAGATCGCCTAACTTAAACAGGAAAATGGCTTCAGAATAAGCGATAGCTGCACAAACCAGATCATAATGTTGAGATGCTTTGAGAAAGTATAACGAGTTTAAATTGCCTGGGGCTTGACTTCCCGAGTACAATCGATAATTTTCATGTGATGCAAAGCTAATTGAAGATGTTGAGCTGCAGAGCTGAGCAGGATATGCTACAGGGTATTTTGAATATACTTCAGAATAAAGGTGACAGATGAAATCCAATACCATCTCGTGCAAATGGAACAAACCCAGAGGAAGGGACTATTACTGAGTTGTAAAGAAAATGTATAATGTGACCCAAGCTATCCTGTGTCACAAACCAAAGGTATCGCACACAACAATGTTCGATGAATTAAGCAAATCTGATGTTGGGAAACATGAATTAAAAGATAATTATTGGACCAAAATTAGGATATAATCCTGCCATTGACACCTGGAATATTATGTAGCGTTCTCCAGTACAGGGAGAATATTCTGAAGAAGGCAGCTCAACCCAGAACATTACTGTAGGAATTCCTCAAGATAGATAGTTTCTAATCACCTGTTTGAGATATTATTGTATATATCTGGAGCCGTGGGACTTTAACACAGGCCTTCTAGCTCAGAGGGAGGGATGCTATCACCACCCGACAAGAACCCAACAAGCATCTTCAGTTATTTAAAGCCTTCTCTCCATCATAAGGTCAGAAGTGGGGATAATTGCGTAATGTTCAGTGTCATTCTTGACTCCAGATACTGAAGAAGTTCACAGCCAAGGCTTGGGCTGAAAAGTTGGCAAGTAGCATTCACGCCACACAGATGCCAGGCAATGAGCATGTCCATTCAGAAACAGTCTAGCCATCGCTCCTTGACCCTTAATAGAGTTACCATCACTGAATTCCCACTATCAACATCCTGGGGGCTACCATTGACCAGAAACTAAACTGACTTGCCATATAAATACAGTAGCTTACAAGAGCTGGTCAGAGGCAAGGAATCCTGCAGCAAGTAATTCAACTCCTTACTCTCTAGAGCCTATGCAACATCAACCAGGCACAAGTGAGGACTGTGATGAAATACAACAAGCACTTCAAACTTGACACATCCGGAGCAAAGCACTCTGTTTAATTGGTACCACAAACATTCAGCTCCTCCACCACCAATGCTTACTAGCAGCAGTGTGTGCAATCTACAAAGTGTGTTACAGAAATTTACCAAAGCTCCTTCCAAACTCATGACTACTTCCATCTAGAAGCTCAAGGGAAGCAGATACATTAGGATTCTATCACCTGTAATTTCCCCCCAAGCTACTCACTGTCCTGACTTGGAATTATATCATCATTTCTTATGTATCATTGGATCAAAATCCTGGAATTCCCTCCCTAACAGTATTGTGCATCTAACTATAGCACATGGACTGCAGCATTTAAGAAAGCAGCTCACTATTAAGGACAACTTGGGACAGGCAATAAATTTTGGCCCAATCATTGAGTATATCCAAGACTGAGATTGATCAGTTTCGAATTATTAAGGATAGTCAGGACTGTGATAGTACAAGAAAATGGCATTGAGGTGGAAGACCAACCATGATCTAGTTGAATGATGAAGGAGGTTTTATGGGCTGAATGGCCTCATTTCCTTTGTGTGTGATGGAGTTTTTCCTGCCACACAACACTGAAATTTGTGCTTCTCCGTTTCTGGCCTATTGAGTTTTCCTGATTTTTAATCACTTCACAATTGGCTTTCTTTGAACTTTCTCTGACCGAGCTTTTGATCATCGCTCTTGATATCTCCTTATGGATTCTGTTTCAAAACTTTTCTTTATTCCTCTATGAGATGTGAGCATCACTGACCAAAGCCAGCATTTGTTGCTCACTCCTAACTGTCCTTGAAATGAGTGTCTTGCTGGGGGCCAGTTATGATGGAGTA
The DNA here is from genome assembly GCF_004010195.1 of Chiloscyllium plagiosum. Lineage (NCBI taxonomy): Eukaryota > Metazoa > Chordata > Chondrichthyes > Orectolobiformes > Hemiscylliidae > Chiloscyllium > Chiloscyllium plagiosum. Next base: position 6,938,075 of record NC_057713.1, read on the forward strand.
TTTGGAGTCATATGTAGGCCAGAACAAGTATGGACAGCATGTTTTCTTCCTTAAAAATTCTTAACAAATTAAATGGGGATTTTGTTTTAGAATTTCTTATATGCCCCTTCAGATGCTTCATTATGCTAAAGATATTAAAGGTGCTATGTAAATGGAGGTTGCCAGTGAGACCTACAAAGGTTAAAGTAACCAATGCTCATGTTAATGGAAGGAAGAACCTGTATATCTTAGTCATTAAACATATTTGGATAGGCATGATAATTTGGCTATATCGTTGAGCATGGTCCTTCAAACATGGAGGAACAGTTTCACGTGAGGTGATGACCACATGCAAAAATCTGAGCTAAGTTTACACTGGAAGAGATTGGATAAGTGCCAGATCATCAGACAGGCAACTGTAGAGATTTGAAACTAGAAGCTGTAGAGATTTTGCAGAACATTGTTGGTTTGATTCATAACTGTGGATTATCTTTGGTCTTCCCAAGCAGCATTGTGCAGTAATCAGATCATCCATGATCTCATGGAATGGCGGAGCAAGCTTGAGAGGCAGAAGGGCCTACTGCTCCTCATTCTTGTCCAAATATTAGTTATAGCTGTTTAATTATTTTGTCATGCATTAGAGCAGAGAAATGATGTGCAGTGCAAACTTCAGACTTTGTTCAAAGGTGACGCAAGATGAAGCTGTTTTAAATCACTGGTCACTGGCCTTATTTTACTCTGACAGATTGTGCAGTCATGATAGTATGTGATTACACTGGTTGGATCAATCTTTGGGTAAAATTCAGCACAAACCTAGTAATATTTAATTTGTATTTGAACATAACTAAAATATATTTTATTTCAGATCCTTATTAGTTTTCTTAATGGCATATGCTGGAATCCTGTGGGTTTGCACATGGAAATTCCTTGCTTGGCCATTGTGAAGTTCAGTCACACTAAGATATGTTTTCATCCCTGTTATCATAATGAACCTGTGGCTTAAACCCTTATTATTTGCAGAATGTTGTGTGTTTACTGTAGATTCATTGTATTACATTCAGAATGACTTCACAGCTGCCTCAAGTACATAAAATCCAGACAAGTGGTCTCATTTGCCACTAGTGAAATTGAATTAAGCAACATGAATAAAAAAGTAAAGTGGCAATTAGAGGCTGAAAAAAATGTAATCCAATCATATGAGTTGAATGAGCAATGCCATGGATAAAACCAAGTCAGTGTAGTTGCATGTAATTATTTTTAATTCTTGTGGTTGTGTGGTGACACCCCACGCCAGAACATGAGCATGTATTTGAGCTGACAATTCAGTAAGTAATTCTCGTCCTGACTCCCCAGAGCCTGTCTACTGTCTATGATGCAAAGTCAGGAGTGTGATGGAATGCTCTCCTCTTGCCCAGATTAGTTCAGTCCAACTTGAGAAGCTTGCCCCCATTCAGGATAAAGCAAGCTCTCTTGCTTTGTCATTGTAATGGCATTGCTGGTTCCATAATTATTTACAATTGGCACCGCATCTCCCTCCACCAGTAAGTGTATACTGGCTGCAGTATGTACAAGCTGCAAGGTGCACTGCCACAATACTCCAAGCTGCCTTCAAAAGCACATTCCAAACCTATGAACACTATCACTGAGAGCAGAGCAGGCTCCAGGGGTTAATTGGCTTACTCCTTTAAGAATAAGCACAGCAGGTACATGAGAACACCACAACCTGCAAGATCTTCCCCAAGTTGCACAACATCTGAAAAGTTCCAGAGGTTTTCCAGTTCCAAATGCCTTCTGAACTGTGTTCGGAACAGCACTGGAAAGGAAAGTTGGTAAATGAGAGGGGAGAAGGTGATCAGGGAGAGAGGTGAACTGATTCTAAAGGGCCAAATTTTAAATACATAAAGGATTGAGAAAAATATTAATGTAAGCACTGTGCTGCATCATTAACCTTCATTATCATTAACAATTAAGGAATTATTTTCTTGGGTTTTAAATGTATCACTATTTCAATGTTTTCTGAATTTATGAAAGGAGACTGACGAACAAGAAAAGGAATCCATCAGTGGAGATCAGGAGCAACTTATTGTACAAGACCAGCCTGAAAAGGAGATAGCTCCACCTGTTGAAACAATATGCACTAGTGAACCAGCAGAGGTAAGAGTGACAGTGACGCAGCGGAGTCAATCTTTAATAACATACTCAAAATTTGCATTGTCATTGGAACAGGAAGTGGCCATTTTGCATCCCTCCCCCCTCCCCTTACAAACAAACCAAGATGTGTTGATTCCATTCAAACAGTGTGATTGAAAGCCACTTTATAAAGCTAATGTTCTAAATGATATTGATAGAGGATTAACTGACTAGTAGAAGATAGCCAGTTGGGATAGAGGAGGCATTTTCAGATTGGAAATCTGTAACTAGTGGAGTGCAGCATGACTGTACTGAGTCCATAATTATTTACAATATATATTAATGAGTTGGATGAGAAAGTAAGTGTACCATTACTGAGTTTGCAGATGACTTGAAATAGGTGGGAAGGCAAATAGTGAGGATGACACAGTCTGCAGAGAAATGTAGACCAAGTTAGCTGAGACCAAAGGGGTAGCTATGGGCCCCAGCTATGCCTGCCTCTTTGTCAGTTTGTGGAACAGTCCATCTTCCCCAGCTGCGCCAGCACTATCCCCCACCTGTTCCTCCACTATATTGATGACTATTGGTGCCACCTCGTGCTCCCACGAGGAGGTTGAACAGGTCATCAACTTCATTAACACCTTCCACCCCCAACTACAAGTTCACTTGGACCATCTCAGACACCACCCTCCCCTCCCTAAACTTCATCATCTCCAATTCTGGCAACCAACTCAACACAGACATCTACTTCAAACCCACAGACTCCCACAGCTACCTGAACTACACCTCCCACCTGACCTCCTGTAAAAACGTGATGCTCTGCCTCGACTCCCAGGAGGACCAATTCCACCATAGAACATCCCAGATGGCCTTCTCCTTCAAAGATCGCAATTTCCCCTCCCATGTAATCAACAATGTCCTCCATTTCCCACACCACCTCCTTCAAGCCCCACCTCTCCAACCGCAACAAGGACAAAACTTCCTGGTCCTCACCTTTCACCCCACCAACCTCCGGATACAACACATCATCCTCCGTGATTTCCACCATTTACAAACAGACTCCACCACTAGGGATATATTTCTCTCCCCAACCCTGTCTGCGTTTTGCAGAGACCATTCCCTCTGCAACTCCCTTGTTAGGTTCACGCTTCCCCCATCAATCCTTTCTCCACTCCCGCCACCTTCCCCTGCCACCACAAGAAGTGCAAAACTTGCGCATACACCTCCCTCCTCACCTCTGTCCAAGGCCCCAAAGGATCCTTCCACATCCAACAGAGATTTACCTGTACTTCTACATATGTCATCTACTATGTCTGTTGCTCTCAATGTGGTCTCCCCTACACTGGGGAGACAGGAGGCCAACTTGCAGAACATTTCAGAGAACATCTCTGGGACACGAACTAAACAACCCCACTGCCCATAGGCCGAACACTTTAACTCCCCTTCCCACTCTTTCAAGGATGTGCAAGTCCTCAGTCTCCTCCACTGCCAAACTCTAAGCCATCCAATGCCCGGAGGAAGAATGCCTCATCTTCTGCGTTGGGACCCTCCAACCACAGGGGACCAATGTCGATTTCACCAGTTTCCTCATTTCCCCTCCTCCCAACTCATCCCAGATCCAACCTTCCAACTCAGCAATGCCCTCTTTAACTGTTCTACATGTCCATCTTCCTTCCCACCTATCTGCTCCATCCTCCACTCTGACCTATTGCCATCACCCCCCACCATTCCCAGCTACCTTCCCCATCCCCTCCCATTTATCTCTCAGTCCTTTAGGGCCACCCTCTCATTCTTGATGAAGAGCTTATGGTTGAAACGTCACTCTCCTGCTCCTCGGATGCTGCCTGACCAACTGTGCTTTTCCAGCACCACACTTTTCGACAAGTTAACTGAGTGGACAAAACATGGTAAATGGAGTACATTATCGGAAAATATGAGGTTATAAACTTTGGCAGGAAGAATAGAAAAACTGAATGTTGTTTAAACAGAGTAAGACTGAAAAAAGAATTGCAAATCATTCAGGTTGAGCAGGTAGTAGGGAAGGAAAATTGAATGGTGGCCTTTGTCACAGGGAATGGAGCATCCAGTTAGGGAAGTCTTGCTAAAACTATACAAGGTACTAGGCAGACCAAACCTTGTCTGGTCCCAGAACAGCAAGACTGTCTTGTAAGGAGCGGTTGAGTATGTTCTGTCTGTACTTATTGAAGTTTAGAAGAATAAACATATCCTATTGAAGCAAATAAGATCCGTTAAGTCTTGACAGGGCGAATGCGGAAAGGTTATTTCCCTTTGTGAGAAAATCTCGTACTAGAGGAGAGAATCTTAAAATGTGGCTCATTTAAGACTGATATTAGGTGAATTTCTTCGCTCAAACATTTCTGTACATTAATTTTGCTTTGTCAATAAAATTGTTGATAGAAATAGGTGGTTACGTATTTCAGGTGACATCCTTCACCTGTACAGTTGAGAATTTCCTGCTTTTGGCTCTAAAGCTGTTTTGGGCTGGCAGGGAAGATTTAAATCTAAAACTTTTTATTCTGGTTTTCGATTCTTCTCAGGTTGAAGAGGCACAGCTGGTAGAAATCACTGAAGAACCAGCTGTAATTATGGAAAGTTCTTCCCAAGATATTACTTCCCAAGTGCCAGACACACTTTCAGAGACAGAATTACCTGTCTCTGCCACTAAACAGAATAGCCTGCCTCCTTCACAAGGTCAGTATTTGAAATCACTTAATGTGGACAAAGTTGTGTGTGCCTATGATATTAAAATCAAACAAATTAAAAGGTACTGTAAGCTGCAATTTGTGATTCAAAGTAATTCTCAGTGGTGTATGATTAGTTTCAATTGTGAAACTTACACCATTCAATTATCTCTAAGATTGCCTTATTCCAAAAATTATAGACAATGCTTTAAATTCTGTCTGAGCATTATTTTACTCACTGACAGTGAGGGTGCAGAAGGTAATGGCAATTTGTCTCTCACCACAATTAGCCTAAACATGAGCGATCATAGCACTTATTCTGTATGGAGTGTTAGCTTAATCTTTGTGGACACATCATAATGTACAAGATTTCCTGCCCTAAGGGACAGTGCTGAACCAGCTAAGTTTTTACAACAATCGATAGTGAGTACATGGTTGACATTAGAAGAGCCTTCAATTCTAGAATTTATTGCCTTCGAGTTTCACTATCTACTGTGGTTGGTTTCTCAGCACCCCAGAGCATTAGCTTAGGCCTCCAACTATGCTGCCACTTACCTGAGAATAAGGCAAATTACTCTGTTCAACTTTTGTGATCGTATTCTCTACATCCATCTTCTCAACTCTATCACTATTTCCCTCAGTCACAGCAAAGGGCACTGCACGATGTTTCTCTCCTTCGTAACCTCTTAATTCAGTAATTGCAGCCATGACCCTATTCATTATGTGGGCGGTTTTCTCTCCTCGTAACCTCTTAATTCAATAACTTTGAGCCATGAGGCTACTGGGCACAACTGAAAGGAGACCTTACAACTTTAATCAGTGGCAAAGAGAGAGATTTTCATCCCCTTCACCTCAAATGAACATACAACACCAGGTTATAGTCCAACAGGTTTATTTGAAAGTACAAGCTTTCGGAGCACTGCTCCTTTGTTAGGTAGCTTGAGAGTCAGGATCATAGGACACAGAATTTATAGTAAAACATCAAAGTATCATACAACTGATGCGATGTATTGAACAAACCTAGATCGCTGTTAAGTCTGAATCATTTAGAATGGGGTTCCAGGTTTCAATTCATTCATATGTAAATTCAAGAACTACTTTCAAGTCGCATTCCTGACGCAAGGTTTTATTGTGAAAAAGGGGACATCTCAGCTCAGGCAATGCATTAAAGGTATGGTGTTAGAGTCTGTATGTATTCCAACCTTGAGTCAGGCCAGTTCTTTTTCCAAAGTAGGAATTTATAAAATGTCACATATCAAAAATTGGGTGCTTTTTGAACAAAATAGAATGCATCTGCAGATGCAAATTCACCCCAATACATCACATCAGTTGTATGACACTTTGATCCTTTTCTATAAATTCTGTGTCCTATGATTCTGCCCCACTAGCAGCTACTTGACGAAGGTGCAGCACTCTGAAAGCTAGTGCTTCCAAATAAACCTGTTGGACTATAACCTGGTATTATGTGATTTTTAAAATTTTGTCCATTCCCCAGTCCAACACCGGCACCTCCACATCAAATGAACATAAAAGTCCAGCATTTTCATTCTTTATATACCAGTAATAACCTAGTAACATTTTTTTCATTCACACCATGCAGGTATTGCTGCTAACACATATTTATTGCTCATCTCTAATTGCCCGTTAGAAGTTGATGATAAACCATGTTGTTGAATCCAGTCATGAGGCAAAAACAGAAATTACTGGAGAAGCTTAGCAAATCTGGCATCATCCGTGTAGAGAACATAGAATTAATGCTTTGAGTCTAGTGACCCTTCAGAGCAGCTAGGCAATTCCAGGGTCATTTACCAGTCAGCCAAAGTGAGGACCTGAAGTCCAGTTTAAGGCAGATTGAGCAAGGGCTGTGTTTTTCTCCTGAGTAACTTTTATTCAACATTGATTTGGTCATAGTTTCGAGATAAAAGGTTAGCCATTCAGGGCTGAGATGAAAAGAAATTTCTTCACTTCAGAGCTGTGCATTTGGAATTCTGTAGCCCAGAGAGCTGTGGATGCTCATTCGCAGACTGAACTCAATAGCCTTTTCCATACCAAGGTAATAGAGGCATGCAGAGATAAAGCATGAAGGTGACGTTGATGAGTAATTCAGATTTATGGAGCAGTGAAGCAGGCTCAGGGAACTTTTTTATGCCGTTGTATGCATAAGTCGTGAGTCTATCTCATGACCATTTCTAGATAGAGAATGGTTCAAAGTGACCAGCACAGATACAGCCCATCCTTAAATATCCTTGAGAAAGTAACAGTCCCTGTTGTTTCTTGCAGAGATCATACAGTGTAAGAAATTTATTTTATTCATTCATGGGATGTGGACGTCACTGGCTGGGCCAGCATTTCTGTACCATTCCTAATTGCCCTGGAAAGGTCAGTGGTGAGGTCCCTTCTTGAGCTGCAGTTCTTTTAGGGTTTGGTTACATCAGTGTTGTTAGAAAGGGAGTTCCAGGAGTTGGACCCATGATGAATATATGATGACAAATGTCACTATATTAAAAAAATATACAGTAACTTTAAGACAAGTCTTTAATGTTCAGATATGTTTTCAGATAATGTTAAAATTGCTTTCCAGAATTACGTCCTTCAGAGATGTTATTTTCATCAGTAAATGCAGATTAAGATAGTATTGCTCTATTAATGTTTTTAGGTTAAATATTGAGGTGGGAGACAGGTTAATGTATGAGTTGTTGTCTCTACAGTGCTTTCTATTAATGCAGAGATTGATTGGCACCACTTCACTCCACCATCTTAGACACTCAGTCACTCCACCACCAATGAGTAACACAGCACTGTGTACAGCTACAAGATGCAGTAACTAGCCAAGGCTCCTTCGACAGCATCTTCCAAGCCCATGGCCTCTACCACCTCGAAGGAAAAGGGCAGCAGATGTATATTCACCACCACTTGCAGGTTCATCTCCAAGTCACTCACCGTCTTGATAGGAACAATATTGCCTTTCCTTCAGTGTTACTGGGTCAGAATTCTAGGACTCCCTCCCGAACAAATTCCCAACGCAGCGGTTCAAGAGGCAGCTCAACACACCATCGCCTGGGTAATTAGGAATGAGCAATAAATACCGGCCTGGCCAGCGATGCCCCCCTTTCCCCTGTTGATGAATGGATGAGAAACAAGCCATGTGTGTATTCTAAGATCAAAGTTATTAATAAATGTGGTTACTTATGTCTGTGTCTGAATCCTGTCGTTTTCTTCTTTCCAGCAAAATCGGATGAAAACTGGGAGTCCCCGAAGCAGATCAAGAAAAAGAAGAGAGCAAGAAGGGAAACATGAGCTTTTTTTTTGTATTCAGTGGTCAGTTGTTATGCAAAATGATCTTGAAGAAAAAAAAAAATCTGTTTATGCAATAATTTGTGAAAATGTACAGAATTTTATAGAAGAAAATTTGAGTGTAATTTTTATTAAAACTTATTGCAATGCGCATGAGCAACTTGATTTGATACCATGTAACAAACTTCAAGTGAAACACACTGATGCTGTCTACAGCCACTTTCATGCTGGGTCTGAGTTTGTTGACACTAGAAAATGTGATTTTGTCTTTTCTTTCATTTTTTTTTGTAAGAGTTTGGGCAAGTCTGTGCAGAACTGCATCATACATTATGACCTTTGGCTCCACAGTAGAAATTTGCAATGAAAGTTGCCTTCTTTAATGAAGAAACTGGGCCATGTGATGAGCAATTGCAAGGGAGGCTTTGAGTTTTCTGTTCCGCTTTACGCTCCCCGTCCCATCTAAACGTCTCCCCCCCCCCCCCCCCCCCCACCCCTTTCCCCCAAAAAACTTTGGGGAAAGCAGTTAAAATTAGATCACACGATGTTCGTAGTGGTATCAGGTTGAGCCTAAAGCAGATAAAAAGGGAACGAAAACATTTAGATAGCTTTAATATTTGTGGACAGAATTACAATTTATATCAGGAATGACATTTTACTGCCTTAACCTGTAGTGTGTAGAGAGAAAGATGTTTAGATAACCTAAAGGGAAATTCCAGTTTTCAATGAATCCGTAAACGCTGGTTCATAACAGTGGGTGGATTTGGCGAAATTAGCAGTTGCATAAGCTGGGAAGATGTTTCGCACCAATTAACATTAGAAAGACACTGTAAAATATCCAACTGTTCAGGTGGATGCTTTTTTTAAAATAAAAATCAATGTCAATCTCAAGATGCCATTCCTCTGCTGATTAAAGTGGGCCTCGTCTAACCTGCAGTTTGGTTCTGCTGAAAACTTGCCCCTGCTCCTAAATCAGAATGGTGTGGGAGTTGACACCATTCAGTAGTCAAATCGCTAACTTGACCAGCGCTTCCTGAGCTTGTTCCCCACCCCGGGTAACCTTGTATTGACCCTTGAAAATTGTCACAATCTCTCAGCGAGATTTGAGGGAACGGGTTTGGGGGAAGTAGGGTGATGTGAGAGAGTGCATGTAGTTGTTATAACTCCGTCTGAGCTCCATGAGAGCGACTACTGCTGCTTGGAGACCACCACCCCAGAATTTCAGCTTGTTGCCCCACTTGGGATTCAATGCCACCATTTTGGGAAGCCCTGCAGTAGACTTTGCCAAGCAGCATAAATCTGACAGACTCCCATCAGTCAGTGGCAGCAGAGGGAATTGCTACTGGTCCCAGCATCTCATTATTAGTGCTGTCGCACAGCTTATCACAGTTAAGAAAACTAATGACAGAGAAGGAAGAAAACTAAATTGGATAAGAACAAATGGGAATGCTTGAAATATAAGGTTTATACATAGACAAAGTTAACAAATCATTAAACTGAAATAGTCTGGATAGAACCTCAACCAAAAGCCTGCAGGTAAAGATTCCAGTTTCTACTTTACAGTGTTGGCATCTGAGTATTGTTTGGAGTGACTGGTGCATGTTATGCCATGTGCATTGTTTAATAACTTTACCAAATGTACATTCACTTGATGAGGACCATGGTATTTTACACCACCTACTTGAGTTAACCTGATCATCGTAAGCCATGATTATTGTTTTTGAATGGGTGTAAAATGTTCATGCTGCACAGTGAGAACAATGGAGCATAACGTTTAAGCGAGCTGATACTAATGGTACTTAGTCCACTAATCTACTGTCATGACTGTTACTTAGTTTGGTGACACCAGATTGCTAAGATTTTGCAAAGTTTAAATAATGAGTGTCATTATGCTCCCAGTAACCTGCCTTAATTGGTTATGACGTGGTATTTGTTGTGCTTTCGTAATTACCTTGATTACTAAAGTTAAACAAATGTATTTATACCTGTTTCAGAAACATAGCGAGTATGTTTACATGTTCTAAAGTTTGTTAAAATGCAATGAATTTCTAAGTTGATTTGTTCAAATAAATTTAGCAAATTAATACTCATGCATTGTTTGTTTCTTCAAGGGGTCTTTGCAGCAGTTTATTGAAGTAGTCACGGTCAGTTTATTTTTAATCGTTCGTAGGATGTACCAAGGTAAGCACTTGTTGACCATCCTTAATTGTCCCTGAGAGCAGTGAAGAGTCAACCACATTGCTGTAGGGAAGCTGGAGAGAAATAGAAATGGGAGGAGGTCCTTCAGCCTGCACCACAAGTCTAATTGTGTCCAAATCTGATGGTGGCCTTAACTCCATTTTCCTGCTGACCCCTATTATATTTGATGGTGAAGAGACATCTGTTGACAGACCAGACAGTGAGAACTGAGCCACCTTCAGGTCCAGAAGCAGAAATTGCTGGAAATGCACAGCAGGTCACAACATCTGAGAGAGAAGAAACTACTGCTATTTGAACCTTCTGAACTGAAGAGCAGAAAATTAAAAAAGCAATTCAATGTAATCCAGAAGGGAAAAGAGAGTGGTTTGAAATAAACTACAGTAAGGAAACTATATGCTGAAATCATAAAGTTAACTATTAACTCGAATAGCCTTCAAATAAAAGCAAATGATTGCTGGATGATATGAATCCACTTAAACATTGAAATTAAAGGCTAGGTGGATGAATTGTTGGAGCATTTATAAAAATAGACAGAACCTAATTTCTCATTCATAGGATGTGGTATCTCCAGCATTTGTTGCCCGTTCTTAAGTTTCTTGAACTGAGTGTCTCTCAAGGCCATTTCAGAAGGCACTTAAGAGTCAGCTGTGTTGCTCTAGGTCTGGGGTCGCATATAGGCCAGACTGGATAAACAGATTACTTAAAGAATATTGGTGAATCAGATGGAGCTTTAGAATAATTTATAGTTTGATGGTTACTATTGTTTTGTATTCCAAGTTAATTCATTGAATGTAACAAATCTAGCTTCCTGGTGCCTGTGTTCTCAGAGAATTATCCTGGAACTTTGGATTACTAATCCAGTGATGTTAACATACACCATCTCTCACTGGACTGTTAGGAAATGGAGGATGTGGCTAAAATCAGATGATACAAAGTCAACTGCAAAGGTTCCAAGTGAAAGATGAATTCTTGTGCCTGAAACTCACAACTAAATGCCTCTCTCACAAACACAAGGCTGAACGACTGAGGTGAGGTGGCAAAGCACAGCGATCTGAGGACGCGGTAGTCTAAGGAACTGAGGTGCAAACTGGCAGGCCCTAATTCATATTCCAACAGAGAGGGCAGCAAACCACGTAAAGCAATTAGAACATGCTGAATAAAGAATGCTGGAAATACCCTGAGGGAATGGCGTCATCAGTGGAGAGAGAAACAATGCTAACATTTCAGATAGAAACAAAAACAGATAATGTAAGAAAAACTCAGCAGCTCTGGCAGCATCTGTGAAGAGAAAGTAGACTCTATGTTTCGGTTCCAGTGACCATTCTTCAGAATTTTTCGGGTTGATGTCCTTTTATCAGAACCAGGAAGAGTTGGGCGTGTAGGTTTAAAGTAGGCAAAATGGGAGAGGGTTTAAATGACAAAAGGGAGTGGTAATGGGACATAGAAACAAATATGTCCGGCGGAGATGAGAGTTCCTGAGTGACTAACAATTTCTGTTGGAAAGCACAAACGAGAACAAAGCCAAAGTATTCCAAGAAAAGGGAAGGAACTGGGGCAGAGATTACAGTCTGAAATCACTGAACTCTGTCAGATATAATTAATCTAATCCCAGTCTGGGCATTTGATGGCCATTGAAGAAGGCCATTTGTAACATGGTCAGCAAATTTGATTACCATCCTTTAAATCCTAACAACAGGCCTGTGATAAGAGTGGCGGAATTTCCTTTTGAGCTGTGCTAGAAATTCAAGCCTTGGATCAATGGGGAAGGTTGATGGTGGAGAGGGGCATCTGCTGTCAAATTTAGCTGCCAAATCCAAAAATATTGGTAACCATCACTGCTGTGTGACCATTCAGGACAGAGATGTGACCCTCATGTCACATAGGAAAGTTGAAAGAAGGAAATAAGTTTCTTTTTCCTCCATCAAGTAGGTCAGTCTTACAAGATGTTAATGAACCAAATGGGTTTTCCTAATCAATGGTAGTAATGTGTCACCATTTGGCTCACATTTTATTTTTAATTGATTTCAGATTCCATCATCTGCTATGGTGAGGTTTGAACCCATGTTTCTAGAGCCTGAATTATCCATGCCGTGTTGTTAGCAAGACGCCACTGCCCACCCTCCCTCTCCTGTTATGTTTTTCTGGGGTAGTGAGTTGGAAATCAAGTCCCATTATTCACATAATCACAAAAAGCCTTCATAAAAGTATGCAAAATTCCCAGATTTATTTTCCTTTCAAGCCAGGGTGACAACATGGATCTGGAATCATTCTATACTTAGCAATAATTATGATTTTAAAGTAGATTAATGAAGGTCACTTACAGTCAGAAATAGGGATGTTTTAATGGGGAACAAAGAGATGGTGGATCAAGGAGATATACACTCTAGTTCTGCCTTCACAAAGAAGGATGCAAATAATATCCCAAAAATATTGAGCACAGTGTGTAGTGAGAGAAGGAACAAAGGAAATCAGTATTAGTAGGGAAATTGTTAGGGAGCATGGTGGAATTAACAGGCCGACAAATTCCCAAGGATTGATAATCTACATCCCAGAGTACTTAAGGATGTAGCCCTAGAAATAGTGGATATTTCAAGATTTTATAGTCACCAGAGGAGTTCCTAGGGATTAGAAAGTAGCTAGTGTAACTCAACTATTTAAAAAAGGAAATAGCAAGAAGACAGGTAATTATAGTCCCATCAGCCTGGCATCGGTAGCAGGGAAACTGCTGGACTGCATGAAAAGCAATGAAAGGAATGGAAAGAGTCAGCATAGATTTCCAAAAGGGAAGTCCTGCTTAATAAATCTACTGGAATTTTTCAAGAATGTAATTAGCTGGTTTGTTAAAGAGGAGCCAGTGGATACGGTTTACTTGGAACTTCAGAAGGCCCATGTAGATTATCATGTAAAATTAGGGGATGTGGTTTGAGGGTAGTGTACTGACATGAATAGAGAATTGCCAGACAGGAAGTAAAGAGTAGGAATAAACAAGTTTTTTCTTAGTGGTTGACAGTGACTAGTATGGTACTGCAGTGATCAGTGTAATATTTTTTCATGATTTATGAGAGGAAATTAAATGCAATATCTCCAAGTTTGTAGCTGAGACAAAGCTGGGTGGGAAGGTGAGATGCGAGTATGCAGAGATGCTTCAGTGTGGTGTGGATGAGTTAAGTGAGTGGGCAAATGAAGTATAATGTGGATAAATGTGAGGTTATGTGCTTTGACAGCAAAAACAAGTAGGCAGATTATTACCTGAATCGCAATAGATTTAAAAAGTGGGAGATATAATGAAATTTCTGCCCAAACATTTACACCAGTAAGCCATTCAGCTACCTGGGAGCCAAACACATAGTTGTTGGAGGCAGAACACATTTGTTATTGGTCTGTTGACAACCGGTCATTGTTCTATCAGCTACCTGTTGCCAGCCAAATCTACATTCATCCACACTTAGGCTCACTCCATTTTGTCTACAGTACTGCTTGACCAAGGAGCTGTGCAAACAGCACTTATAATGAGTGCTAGTAACCTGCTTTTTAAAAAATGCAGCAACCTATCCACAAATCTTGGTTCTTAAGAGTCCTTTTTCCAAAGTCTGCAATCAAAAATACAGAAAAATAAGGTGAAACAGTCTTTATACTGTAACCTACTTTAGCTCTACAATCCTTCAAGAACTCAGCAATCTTCCAATTCTGGCCTCTAGAACATCCTTGATTTTAATCATTTCACCACTGGCGCCAATGCTTTCAACTGCAAATCCCCTAAATTTGGGAATTCGTTCTGTAAACCCCTCTCTCTTGTATTAAGCTGTTCCTTAAAACCTGTTTATTTGATCAAGTTTTTGACCAACTGTTCTGAGCATTTTATTTGGTGAGTTGCCAAAATGTTATTGCCAATGCTTACATTAATCACCCTGAAATGCTTTGCTACTTTAAAGGCATTATATAACTGAACACAGGGACAGCAAGTCGAACCAAATCAGCCCTCACTATCCACATTGTGGATTTGCGGCACAATGAAATTGAAAAATTCAATAACCCCCAAAATTGCTCAATTATTCTTAAGTCGTCTTTAAAAATAACAGATCTTTGACACCAAATCTAGACAAAAATTAACAATTTATTATTAAGGATGTAACTTTAGCAGAACACATAAACTACAAGACAGTCTAGTTAATAGATACGATCTAAGCCCAATCTTATTTGATTATAAATCTCCACCCGCCAATTGACAGATGGACACAGTTCAGTGGTAAATTAAAAATATTGTAACTTGGAATTCAGTGAACACTTCAAAGATGACTCGATCTTCATCTTGGATGAAGAGTTTTTTTAACAGGTGCAAAGGACTGTATACCTTTTCTGAATTTTGAAGTTGCCACTCAATGCAGACAACTTCTCCAGACCTCTAGAGAATTTTAGTTATTTCTTGCAGACTGGGGTTCTTTTCTCAGAACTTTCAACGTATCAATAACTGGAGATGAACTAGGGACAGCAGGACCAAAAACAAGCCCAGTCCAGAAGCTTCCACAATAAAACTGCCCCTTGCCCAAAACCCAGTTAGAGCCAATTCATTTTTTGTTTTCTCTTTTTTCAACCTTCTCTGTGATTGGCTGGCCAGCACTGGTCCTCCCTTGATTGACCATTTCAACGTCCAACCAGCGATCAGTCCCTGAGCATAACACCATCTTGATGCTGAATCATCTATAGTGACGTTCAAGCAGTGATTGACCTGCATTAATCTTCCAGACTAGTTCCCACGGCGAACATCTGTCTTTTGTTCTCTACTCATTTAAAACAAGCTGCTGTTCAAAATTCAATTAGCTTCAAATTGCTGTTCCAAACCAAAACCGAGCAAAATAAAAAAAATGATGGTCTCAACATAACTATAAACGTACATTCTTGTGGACTGCCTCACAAGTGAAAACCTAATCTCTACATCTAATTTATCAGGTCCCTTCATTATTTTCAAAAGATCTCTATGGATCACCTCTCAATCTTCACTTTTCTCAATAACTCATGGGGCTGAATGCTACACTGGTATTTGAGGAGGCCGCTGTGGTCGGAATGTGTTAAATGTTGATCAATAGGCAAGGATGAATAACATACCACAGTCTCAAAGTACGTTGATTGCCACTTCAGTTATGCAGCACATTGATGAGTATACATCTCAAATATCATGTGGTTTTGGTCTGTTTGTTCAAGGAAGGTTATAAGTGCATTGGAGGCAGTTCAGAGGCGTTTACCGGATTGATATCTGGAACGAGTAGGTTGTCAAAAAGATTGTTGGATAAGACTGAGTTTGTTTCCACTGCAGTTTAGAAGAGTAAGAGGTAACTTACAAGGCAATCTTAACAAAGTTGATGTGGAGGGGAGGTTTCTTTTTGAGAATCAATTCAGAATTCGGGGGCAATGTTTTAAAAAGAGGGATTGTCATTTTGGGATGGAGATGAAGAGAATGTTTTAAAAAGTTGTGTGACTTTGGAACTCTGCCTCAAAAGGTGATCGAGGGGGGACGATTGAATATTTTTAAGACTGAGGTGGATAGATTCTTATTAGGTAGGGGAATCAAGGGTTTAGTGGGAGTAGATGGGAATATGGGATTCAAAATACAAACAGAAAAGCCACAATCTTAACAAAAGGCCGAACAGGCTTGAGGGGCCAAATGGTCAACTCCTGTTCATATTCCATTTGAGAACTCTTTGTCCACAATGACAGTGGGTGTGGAAACAATCGATCATTTCACAAATACATTGAATGGATGCAATAAGGAAATAATCCAGTAGTGTCATAGGGATCGAGATGGAGTGGGACTGACTGGATTGCTCATGGGAAAACTAACATGCACTGGATGCGTCAAATGGCTTCCTCCGAGACTGTACATTATCCATCAGCATGGAGGTGGAAGATGATGCCACCTCCACGAAAATATCACGAGAACTGCTTGAACTGCAGGACTTTTCTGAAAATGAGCCAACATCTACCTTTTCACAGGGTTTTGTTTTGCAGCTGTTAGGCGTCAAAGTCCACTACTGGACATCTGGCAAAAAGAAAGAAACAAAAGAGTACTCAAAGGGGCCTCCAAACTGTGAGCACTCAGTCTGAGCCTCAGGGTTTGTGACCTCTCCCCTCCCCTCAGCCTCATCTCGTGACCCCATGGGGTCATGACCCCCAATTTGGGAAGCCTTGAGGCAGAGCCCATTCCCAGTGAAAATGAGTCCTTTTCAAGAGCATGAGCCAGAAGTCAAGCCCATTGAGCTCTTCAGGCTGAATGATAAATAAATGGTTTTCAATGATTTCTTTAATCTTTGTTCAATTCCAATTCCTCCTCTCAGCACCCGCAAACCTCCAGCCCATAATTCCCCACTGCCACACCCGCAGGAAACAGGGAGTGGAGAGTGAGGTACCCAGGAGAGAGATTGGACTGCTGTGTGTGAGTGAGGCATGGGGGGATGCCAGGAGGGGAGAGATTCTAGAAATACAATGCTAAGAAGCAAGGGGTCCCAGGGAAGTGAGGGAGTGTTTTCATGTTCCTATTGATTTAACGAGCTGTCCTCCTGAGCATGTTTGGCACCAGCTGGGGTGAGACCCTAAAGGTGAGGATAGTGACCTGGTGCGCATGTCAGTGAGTAATCCAGAGACCTGAGCTAACATTCTCGGGACATGGGTTCAAATCCCACCATGGAATTTAAAGGTTTAATTTATAAATTGCATGACATGAAAATATTCCTAGTAATAGTGACCATGACACCTCCCATTGACTGTTGTAAAAACCCACCCGGTTCACTTCCTGTGGAAACTGTTGTCCTTACCCTTGTCTCCTGTTTTGCACCCCCAATATCAGTGTGTCCAATTGGCTCTAGATTCTTCCCCCAACAACCCAACAGGTAGGTTGCTCCTGTTTTCACAGGGCAGCAGCCACCGTTCTTGACCGCTGAGGATGTAGGTGCTCATTAAGGTGGTGCGTTGAGGCTATTAACTGACCTTCTAAAGGGCCTTTCGTCCTGGCAGTTTGGGAACATTGCCCATGAGCCTTTTTGCCCAGAACCTAATTGGTGAGAAAGGGGTAGAATATCTCAGCTGGGCCAACTCTCCCAGTGTTCCCTCTGCAGTCACCATCTGGGCTCTGGAGTGTTATTTGTTCAAGCCACAACCTTTTGACTCAGAGAAACATTTTATAACTGAGCCAACACTGACACCTAAAGTACATAGAAGAACATCAACAAGTTTGTCACTCCTTGACGCTGACGCTGCTGCCTAGTGAAACACAGCTGATACCTCAATCGCACTATCATCCAAATAGGTCAGAATTGTTAGGGAAATCTGTTCAAGACATGTATACATTCCCTTAAAGACATGAGGGTTTGAGAATCATCTGTAAGAGTAAATTGAAAACAAAATTAAGCAGCAAAAATACCAAATTTAAAACAAAATATATACTTTAGAATGAAATGATTAAATTTACCCTATTGAACTTTTTTTTTAATCTTCAGTAAAATTTGGACTTTTGTATCTGAATTTCATTGTTACATTTTTGCCATCTTCAGCTGCTTCATCAATGACCTTTCCTCCATCATAAGATCAGAAGTGGAGATGTTCGCTGATGATTGCACAATGTACAGAACCATTCGCGACTCCTCAGACACTGAAGCAGTTCATTTCAAATGCAGCAAGACCAGGACAATATCCAGGAGAAAATGAGGACTGCAGATGCTGGAGATCAGAGCTGAAAATGTGTTGCTGGAAAAGCGCAGCAGGTCAGGCAGCATCCAAGGAGTAGGAGAATCGATGTTTCGGGCATGAGCCCTTCTTCAGGAATGGATGGTGACAAGCTTCTTGAGTTTTGTTGGAGCTGCACCCATCCTGAAGAAGGGCTCATGCCCAAAACGTCGATTCTCCTGCTCCTTGGATGCTGCCTGACCTGCTGAGCTTTTCCAGCAACACATTTTCAGCTCTGGACAATATCCAGGCTTGGATTGAAAAGTGGCAAGTAACATTCACTTTACACAAATACTAGGCAAATACCAACAAGGCTAGGAATACTGCAGTGAGTAACTCACTTCCTGAATCCTCAAAGCCTGTTCCCCATCTAGAATGAATAAGTCAGGGGTGTGATGGAATACTCAACACTTACCTGGATGGGTGCAGCTCCAACAAAACTCAAGAAGCTTGTCACCATCCAGGACGAAGCAGCCTGCTTGGCTGGCACCACATCCACAAGCATCCATTCCATCCACCACCAATACTCAGTAGCAGCAGTATGAATCTACAAGATGCACTGCAGAAATTCACCAAATATCCTCAGACAGCACCTTCCAAACCTGTGATCACTTCCATCTTGAAGGATAAGAGCAGCAGATACATGGGAATGCCACCCCTTGCAAGTTCCCCTCCAAGCCACTCACTATCCCAACTTGGAAATATATCACCGTTCCTTCAGTGTCACTTGGTCAAAATCCTGGAATTCCCTCCCTAATGGCATTATGGGTCAACCCTTGGCAAGTGGACTGCAGCAGTTCAAAAAGACAGCTCACCACCACCTTCTCAAAGAGCAACTAGGGACAGGCAATAAAACTCTGGCCAGCCAATGATGCCCACATCCCACAAGTGGGTAAAAAAGGAGAATCTAAACATCACCCTTTGATATTCAATGGCATGACTATCATTGAATCTCTCACTATTAACATCCTGAGGGTTACCACTTAATAGAAAGTAAACTAGCCACTAATATAAATTCAGTGGCTATAAGAGTAAGTTAGAGGTTTGGAATTCTGTGATAACTCGTCTTCTGACTCCCCAAAGCCTGTCCACTATCAGTAAGGCAGAGGTCAAGAGTATGGTGGGGGGGAAGTGGGGGGAGGTTTTTTTTTGTTGTCCTACCAGGAATGCCTAGGATTTCAGTATGGAGGGGATGGGTTGGGTGCCCACTTTTAACTTTCTTGTCTTAAAACATTCCCTTACTTTGTGTTGTCTGGGGTTGGGGGCATGGCTCCAACTAAAAGGAGTCATGGTGGGATTAATGGATGGTATGAGCGCCCCCTGCAAACAAGGGGGAAAATCTCCTTTCAGATATGTTATATGTTGGTATGTTGTAGAAGTAGTTGTTAGAAGTTTTGATTTAGTAGTTTTGGAAGTTGTATTCTTAAACTTATATGAACTGTTTATGGTTTTCACTCGGCGCGCTATGAGTGGAGTTTTTCCTCCCGGGGGGGTCATGGACTGTTTTGGATGATTGTGGCTAGCCATTCATTTAATTGGTGCACCTGAAATATTAAGGGAAGTCACTCACCAATTAAGAGAAAAAAGATACTCTCAAGCCTTAGAAAAGAGAGGGTCGATGTGGCCTTGTTACAAGAAACACATTTAACCAATAAGGAGCATTTGAAGTTGCAACAGGAAGGATTTGGCCAGGTGTTTCCTCATCTTTTAACTCAAAAAGTAGAGCAGTGGCTTTTCTCATCCGGAAGAACCTCCCATTTCAAATGCTCGGCCAAATTAAGGATGAGTCCGGGCGATTCATAACACTTAAAGCTCTAATACATGGAGAGGAATATGGGATTCGGAATGTATATTGCCCTCTCCCTGGCACATCCCTTTAAATTAGTAATGGATGCCCTCTCTAGATTGATGGCGCTTGGGCCACATCATACAATTATAGGGGGAGACTTTAATCATATTATTGACCCCAAGGTGGACAGGATGCCTCGGGGCCTTGCGGCTATGTCTCCGCAATCCCGGCAGTTCGTGGACCTGATTGGGGAGTTGGGATTTGTGGACGTCTGGAGATGTCTTCACCCCGAAGGTAGGGACTTTACCTTTGTTTCTCACCTACATAAGTGCTATATGAGAATTGACAATTTTTTTGTCCCATTGACCTCTTTGAACTCTGTGCTGTCTTGCAGAATAGGGAACATAGCTGTTTCTGATCATGCAACAGTGTACATGGAGGTCAAAGCTGATGGTGTCGGGACAGGCTATCGGCACTAGTGCATGGACCCTTTCCTCCTGAAAGATAGCAAGTTTATAGAGTATTTTTTGTGGGAGTTTAAAATTATTTAGGATATTAATTCAGGTACGGCCAGTAATTCATCAGTACTGTGGGAGACTGCCAAGGGCTATGCACGGGGTTTGACTATTTCTTACTCGGTGACCCGGAAGCGACAGAGGGGAGAACAGCAACGTTTGCTTGAGGATCACCTGAAGGCAGCTGAGTTAGCATACTGTGATAGGCCATCTATAAATAAATTGCAGCGGATTACAGCCCTTAGGGCTATTTTGAATGCTGCAATTACCCAAACAAGAAAGAGGGAAATCTCTTTTGTGAAACAGAGGTTATTAGAGTATGCTGATAAACCAGGTAGATATCTAGTGTACCTGGCCAGAAAGGAGAATGCCCATCCCCCCAATCTATTACATCCATCAGAGAGTGCTGGTACTCTTGTAATGCCGAAAAGATTAATGCAGCATTTAGAAAGTTTTATTTTGAGCTGTATCTGTCAGAGGGCTGTGAGGATAGAATGATAGATGGAGTCCTTTTTTAAGACCCTGGACCTTTCTGGCACAACCTCAGAGCAGGCGACCTTTTTGAGTGCCCCCTGACAATTCAGGAAGTACAGGAGTCAGTGAGGCTGCTCCAGAGTGGTAAAGCACCCGGACCAGATGGATTTCAAAGTGAGTTTTATAAGGAGTTTACAGACAAGCTGGCTGGGCCACTCTTAGATATGGACAATTACTCATTCAGTCAGGGCTGCCTCCCATCTTCTTTGAGAGAAGCAAATATTTCTATTATTAAGAAAGGAAAATCCCCAGAGGATTGCACTTCGTACTGGCCCATATCGTTACTGAACGTGGATTTTAAATTCCTGTCAAAAATGTTGGCATTAAGGCTGGAGAGGGTATTGCCTTTTATTGTAAAGGAGAACCAGACGGGTTTTATTAAGGGTCATAGGAATACCAATAATATTAGAAGAGTATTAAATATGGCCCAAATATGTCAGCAAAGAGCGACCCCGGGTTTGGTAGTCTCCCTGGATGTAGAGAAAGCATTTGATCGGGTGGAGTGGCCGTACCTCTTTTACGTCATGGAATGGTTTGGTCTTGGAGAGGTTTTTACCAAATGGGTGGCAGTGCTGTATAGTGATCAGAAAGCAGTGGTGCTCACTAATGATACAAGATCAGATAGTTTTAGTGTTGGCAGAGGCTGCCATTAAGGATGGCCTCTGTCGCCACTATTATTTACATTGGGGATTGAGCCGCTGGCGGAGGTCATTCGGGTGGATCCCAATATAACTGCCCGGAGGTAGGGTCAGGCAGGCATAAAATCATTCTCTATGTGGATGACATCCTCCTCTTTTTAGCCTATCCAATGATATCTGTGCCCCGCTTAATACAAGTGATTAATCTATTTGGTTTGTTGTCAGGGTATAAAATTAATTTCATGAAATCAGAGGCCATGCCTATGAGGGGTCTTCCTAGCATCTCCAACTTTCCCCTTCCAGTGGTCACAGGGAGGTTTTCTGTCTTAAGGTATTTTTATTACCCTGGTTTTCAATCAATTATGTAAAGCCAATTATGGGCAGTAGTTAGAGAAGATAAGGCAGGACCATCAGGAAGATCTTCCGATATCCTGGTTGGGTAGAATAGCTCTGGTTAAGATGAATATTCTTCCACTGTTATTATATCCCATGCGAATGCTCTCTTTGATGCTGCCAAGGCAAACAGTGTGCAGGTTTTACAGCTGGCTCGGGTCTTTTATTTGGCATCAACGACGACCTCTAATTAAGCTGGATAAATTGCAGCTTCCGCAAGAAAAGGGGGATCTAGATTTTCTGGACTTTAGGAGGTACCAATTATCCTATGTGGCTGAATGGGCCTGTCACGATCCGCAATCAATTTGGCTAGACATTGAAGCCTCCCAGACAAAATGCCCTCTTATTAATTTGTTGCTTATGGACAAGATGAGAACTGTTATGGATCACTGTAAAAACCTGATTGTCCTAAACACAGTTAAAGCATGGAAATAATGCGGCAGGGCGAGGGCAATTTACAAAAAACTTCCCCTTTCACTCCCATAATGGGAATGTTGAGATTCCAGCCGGGTTCCATGGACTCCGGCTTTAAGCTCTGGGAGTCCAGAGGAATCTTCTGTTTGGGAGATCTATTTGATGGGGAGGTCATGGTGTCCTTCGAACAGCTGAGTCAGAAGTTCAAGCTACCTGGGAAAGATCTCTTTCATTACTTCTTCGTACAAAAAAAGACTACACTGATGGTTAACCCCTACAAGTCAGACATGGAGAAGAGAGTGTTCCAGTCTACGGGCGCCCTCTCAGCACCCTCTATCACTTGTTAGGTAGTAATGTCTTGAAGGACATTGAAAGGCTATATAAAACCTGGACTCAAGAATTAGCAGTGGAAATCTCCTCAGAGATGTGGGAGAATATCTGGGAAAATGTTAGGAATATCTCGATTTGTAATAGGACCCAGGCTATTCAACTGAAGATACTTCATAGGGCTCACCTGGCACTGGGACAGCTTGCAAAATTTAAGACAGGAGTGGCCCAGTGTGCCCCAAGTGTAAAATGGAGGTTGGTACTCTTACTCACTGCTTGTGGTCACGCCACAAGCTCTGCAGATATTGGGATGACATAGCAAGTGTTTTGGCAAAGGTTTTGGGAACTGAGGTTACGTTGCATCCGGTGTCCCTCCTTTTGGGTCTTCCAAATCTTCCCTCCCTGGGACAGCATGGGAAAAACTTGTGTAATATTCTTTCTTTGTGAATGAGGAAGAACATTCTAATGAGCTGGGTGTCAGAGAAACCCCCAGGACTCTTGAGTTGGCACAGGATAGTCATGGAGCACATCCCCCCGGGTTTCCTTATGAGAATGGTGCACCAGAAAACGGAATTGTTTTACAGAACATGGCGGCCCTTTTTGAATTATATTGATGCAGATATATCGGCTATATATCCAGGGCCTTTGTACAGCCATGAGGGTTATGTTTGTCGGTCTGGGGCCCCTTGGGGGGAGGAACCCTAAACAAATACGAGTTTATTTACTATTGATCCCAGTGGTGGGGAGCTGCGATGAGATTACGCTGAGTGCAGTAATTTAATTGAATATAATTTAAATTACCTTGTTATAACTTGGTTTAATTTTATTTCATTTGTTTATTTATTTTTCTTCTTTCTCCATGGTTATTTATTGAATTGTAGTTTATATAGGAGTTTTTAGTTGTTTTTTTTCGTGTTTCAGTAGTCTGTGGAGTAGGGTAATAGTTTGTTTGCTATTATTGCTATTAATTATAAAGTTGCCATACTATTTTGTACCGATTTTGTAACTTTGTAAAAAACCTAAAATCTTTCTTTTCAGTAAAAATCTTTATTAAAAAAGTAATATGGTGGAATACTCCCCAGTTGCTTAGATGAGTCTAGCACCAACAACACCTAAAAAGCTTGATACTATCCAGATCAAGGCAGACTGCCCATTCCACCTTCAAAATTCACTTCCTCAATCACCAATGCACAATGGTAGAAATGGTCCAAGTTTAGATTAGATTCCCTATAGTGTGGTAACAGGCCCTTTGACCCAACTAGTCCACACCGACTCTGAAGAGTAACCCACCCAGACCCATTTCCCTCTGACTAATGCACCTAACACTGTGGGCAATTTAGCATGGCCAATTCACCTGACCTGCTCATCTTTTGGATTGTGGGAGGAAACCCATGCAGACACGGGGAGAATGTGCAAATGCCACACAGACAGTCACCCGAGGCTGGAATCAAACCTGGGATCATGGTGCTGACAGGCAGCAGTGCCAACCACTGACCAATGTACCGCTTTGCTTATCTCACCAAGGCTCCTTTGATAACACATTCCAAACCCGTGAGCACTACCATATAGAAGGCCAAGTCCACAGATGCATGACAGCACTACCAACTGCATGTTTTCCTCTCCGTCACATACGATTATTACTTGGAGCTATATTGCTATCCCTTCACTGTCGCTGGGTTAAAATCCAATGAAACTGACATTCTTGTGACTAGTCTCCCTTGTTCTATCCTCAGTAAACTTGAGGTTATTCCAATCTCTGGTGCTCGTGTCACAGTTCATACTCAGTTTCATTCACCCAACATCCCTGTGCTCGCTGTCCCCACGCTGGCTCCTAACTAAGCAATGCCTCAGTGCCTGGATTGTTATCCCTGTTTCCTAAATGCTCCCCTCTCAGTCTCAGTAATCCCCTCCAGCCTTGCACCTTCCAATGTCTCTGCACTCCTCCCTTTCCAGACATTTTCATCACAACATCTTTGTTAGTTGTGTCTTCAGTTATGAAAAATCCTCCCTCAATCTCTCCTCTTCCCTACATATCTGACTTGACGGTGCTCATTAAAATCTATCTATTTGACCAAGATTTTAGGATCTCCTCATCACTGTCAAAGGTTGTAGGGTGCAAGGCTAAATGATTTGACAGACAGGATTTTTGCATTGGTAAGGTTTCAGGTTCAAACAATACAAAGTAAAAAAGATGATATATAGAATAATGTTGAATTCCACACAAAATCAGACCATTTGGCCCTCTCATCTAGTTCAGTGTTTATATACCACATGATTTCCCTCCCACACCAATTCCCCCTAAAAACAGATCGTCCTACTCCTTTCTCCTTCATTTACCTGTCTAGCTTCCCCATAAGTGCACCCACAATGCCTTATATAGACCAAAGAACATCGTAACTACAGTGGAGACAAATACCCAATTTAAGGTATAAGAGACTGGTGGTCAAAACCATATATGGAACAAGAGCTGAGTTATTTCAGTCAGCTCAGGGAGGTAGGGCATTTTGTATGAGGGCGTGAGGAGAAGATGGTGGTGTGGTGGTAACGTCATTGAGCTGGTAACCTAAGTCAATAGGGCACAGGTTCAAATTCCACCATGGGTTTATTTTCGTAATTTTTTACTATAATTACTTTTGCAGATGTGTAAGGCTGGACGTTTGATTTCTTTATTTTTCTAATTTCTTTTTTCCGAAGAATTTGCAGTCAAGAATCTGTACCTCGGTACAGTCTGTGTGGCATTTGCACATTCTCCCCGTGTCTGCGTGGGTTTCCCCCAAGAGCTCCGGTTTCCTCCCACAGTCCAAAGATATGCAGGTTAAGTGAATTATACAATATAGTCATAGAGATATACAGCACGGAAACAGACCCTTCGGTCTAACTTGTCAATGCCGATCAGTTATCCTAAATTAATCTAGTCCCATTTGCCAGCACATGGCCCATAACCCACTAAACCCTTCCTATTCATATATCCATCCAGATGCCTTTTAAATGTTATAATTGTACCAGCCTCCACCACTTTCCCTGGCAGCTCGTTCCATACACGGACCACTTTCTGCATGAAAATGTTGCCCCTTAGATTCCTTTTAAATCTTTCCCCTCTCACCTTAAACCTATGCCCTCTAGTTTTGGACTCCCCCCAACCCTGGGAAAAGACCTTGTCTATTTACCCTAACCATGCCCCTCAGTTTTATACATCTCTATAAGGTCATACCACAGCCTCTGACTCTCCAGGATAAATAGCCCCAGTCTATTCAGCCTCTTCCTATAATTCAAACCTTCCAATCCTGGCAACATTCTTGTACAACTTTTCTGAACCCTTTCAAGTTTCACAACTTCCTTTATATAGCAGGGAGACCAGGATTGCACACAATATTCCGGTAGTGGCCTAACCAATGTCCTGTAAAGCCGCAACATAGAGTCATAGAGTCATAGGGATGTACAGCAGGGAAACAGATCCTTCGGTCCAACCCGTCCATGCTGACCAGATATCCCAACCCAATCTAGTCGCACCTGCCAGCACCAGGCCCATATCCCTCCAAACCCTTCCTATTTATATACCCATCCAAATGCCTCTTAAATGTTGCAATTGTACCAACCTCCACCACATCCTCTGTCAGCTCATTCCATACACGTATCACCTTCGGTGTGAAAAAGTTGTTCCTTAGGTCTCTTTTATATCTTTCCCCTCTAGGGCAGTAAAGACAAACCAGGGAACTATAGACCGGTAAGCCTGACCTCGGTGGTGGGCAACCTGTTGGAGGGAATCCTGAGGGACAGGATGTACATGTATTTGGAAAGGCAAGGACTGATTCGGGATAGTCAACATGGCTTTGTGCTTGGGAAGTCATGTCTCACAAACTGATTGAGTTTTTTGAAGAAGTAACAAAGATGATTGATGAGGGCAGAGCAGTAGATGTGATCCAAATGGACTTTAGTAAGACATTCAACAAGGTTCCCCATGGGAGACTGAAGAACAAGGTTAGATCTCATGGAATACAGGGAGAACTAGCAATTTGGATACAGAACTGTCTCAAAGGTGGTGGTGGAGGGTTGTTTTTCAGACTGGAGGCCTGTGACCAGTGGAGTGCCACAAGGATCGGTGCTAGGCCCTCTACTTTTTGTCATTTACATAAATGATTTGGAAGTGAGCATAAGAGGTACAGTTAGTAAGTTTGCAGATGACACTAAA
>NC_057713.1:6965096-6981473 GCF_004010195.1 Chiloscyllium plagiosum
TGAAACTTGAAAGAGTTCAGAAAAGATTTACAAGGATGTTGCCAGGGTTGGAGGATTTGTGCTACAGGGAGAGGCTGAACAGGCTGAGGCTGTTTTCCCTGGAGTGTCGGAGGCTGAGGGGTGACCTTATAGAGGTTTACAAAATTATGAGGGGCATGGATAGGATAAATAGACAAAGTCTTTTCCCTGGGATCAGGGAGTCCAGAACTAGAGGGCACAGGTTGACCTCCCAAGTTCTCTACTCAATGCATTGAACAATAAAGATAAGTGTACCAAATGCCTATCCTATCTACCTGTGAGTCCACTTTCAAGGAACTATGAACCTGCAATCCAAGGTTGCTTTGTTCAGCTACACCCCCCAGGACCTTATCATTAAGTGTATAAGTCCTGCCCTGATTTGCCTATCCAAAACGCAGCATCTAAATTAAACTCCATCTGCCACTCTTCGGCCCATTTGCCCATCTCATGAATATCTCTTTGTACTCTGAGGCAGCCTTCTTCATTGTCCATTACATCTCTAATTTTGGTATCATCTGTAAAACTACTACCATACCTCCTATGTTCACATTCAAATCATTTTTATAAATGACAAAAAGCAGTGGACCCAGCATCGATCCTTGTGGCACACCGCTGGTCACAGGCCTCCAGTCTGAAAAACAACCCTCTACAACAACCTTCTATCTTCTACCTTCAAGCCAGTTCTGTATCCAAACTGCTAATTCTCCCTCTATTCCATGTGAACCAACTTTGATAACCAGTCTACCATGAAGAACTTTGTCAAATGCCTGACTGAAGCCAATATATATCACGTCCACTGCTCGACCCTCAGCAATCCTATTTGTTACTCCTCCAGAAAAAACTCTATCAAGTTAGTGAGACATAATGTCCCAATCACAAAGCCACGTTGACTATCCCTAATCAGTCTTTGCCTTTTCAAATACATGTATATCCTTTCCTTCAGGATTCCCTCCAAAAACTTGCCAACCACTGATGTCAGGCTCACTGGTCTGTAGTTCTCTGGCTTTTGCTTTCCACCTTTCTTAAATAGTGGCACCACGTTAACCAACCCTCAGTCTTCCAGCACCTCACCTGTGACTATCGATAATACAAATATCTCAGCAAAGGACCCAGCAATCACTTCCCTAGCTTCCCAGAGTTCTGGTGTACACCTGATCAGGTTACGGGGATTTATCTAATGTTATTTGTTTTAAGCCTTCCAGCCTCGTCCTCTGTAATATATACATTTTTCAAGATGTCGCTACTTATTTCCCCATGTTCTCTAACTTCCATATCCTTCTCCACAGTAAACAGTGATGCGAAATACTCGATTAGTATCTCCCCCGTCTTCTGCTGTTCCACCCATAAGTGGCCTTGCTGATCTTCAAGGGGCCCTATTCTCTCCCTAGTTACCCTTTTGTCCTTAACGTATTTGTAGACATCTTTTGGATTTTCCCTAATCCTATTTGCCAAAGCTATCTCATGTCCCCTTTTTGCCCTCCTGATTTCCCTCTTAAGTATATTCCTACTGCCTTTATACTCTTATAGGGATTCATTCGATCTCTGCTGTCTATACTTGACATATGTTTCCTTCTTATTCTTAACTAAGATCTCAATTTTTTGAGTCATCCAGCATTCCCTACACCTACCAGCCTTATCCTTCATCCTAACAGGAACATAAAGTTTCTGGATTCTCATTATCTCATTTTTGAAGATTTTCCAATTTCCAGCCGTCCCTTTACCTGCAAAAGTCCACCCACAATCAACTTTTGAAAGTTCTTGCATAATATTATCAAAATTTTCCTTCCACCAATTTAGGATTTCAACTTTTAGATCCAGTCTACCCTTTTCTATCATTATTTTAAAACTCATAGAATTATGATCACTGGCCCCAAAATGCTCCCCACTGGCACCTCAGTCACCTGCCCTGCCTTATTTCCCAAGAGTAGGTCAAGTTTTATTCCTTCTCTAGTAGGTACATCCACATGCTGAGTCAGAAACTTTTGTTGTACAAAGAGGAAAGGACTTTGTCTATTTAACCCATACATGCTTAACAAATTCCTCTCCATCTAATCCCTTAACACTATGGTGGTCTCAGTCCATGTTTGGAATGTTAAAATTCCCTATGTTAACCACCTGATTATTCTTATAGATAATTGAGATTTCCTTATAAGTTTGTTTCTCAATTTCCTATTTGGGAGTCTATAGTACAATCTAAATAAGACGATAATCCCTTTCTGATTTCTCTGTTCCTTCCAAATAACTTACCTGGACATATTTCCAGGAAAATCCTAAGTACAGCCATAATGTTATCCCTAATCAAAAACACCACACCCTCCTCTCTTGTCCCCTTTCTGTCCATCCTATAGCATCTATACCCTGGAACATTAAGCTGCCAGTCCTGTCCATCCCCGAGCCAAGTCTCTGTATTTGCTATGATATCTCAGTCCCATGTTCCCAGCCATGCCCTGAGTTCAACTGCCTTACCTGTTAGACCTCTTGCATTGAAATAAATAGTTTAATTTAATTGGCCATGCTAAATTGCCCATAGTGTTATGTGCATTAGTCAGAGGGAAATGACTCTAGGTGGGTTACTCTTTGGCGGGTCAATGTGGACTTGTTGGGCTAAAGGGCCTGTTTCCACACTGTTGTAGGGGAATCTAATCTAAAAAAAAGGTATCCCTGTATTTAAGATGTGGCCATAAGTGGTGACTTGTAAACTGTATGTGACAGTTAAGCTAATTCAATGATTCAGTGGTAATGTCTTTAACTGATCTGGTCTATATGTGCCACCAGACTATTAACAGCTCTGGCAAGCCACTGGTTTCTCAAGAATCATTTGGCACTAGCAACAACTACTGATGTCCCATGAAAGAATGAAATAAATTGGATGGATGGAGAGGGCACAGTTAAGTCTTTGAATTGATTCTCTCCAGTTGGAGAAATCTTTTGGGATGGTTAAGGGCATGTGATTAACATCTGCAGATGTTCATTTGGAGGGCAGGAAATATTCCTTTTCAGAAAGGTTCTTCAGTGTCTGGAACAGATTACTGAGGCAGACAGTCAGTTCAAATTCCTGAAAGTCCTTGAGAAAGAAGCTGGATATATTCTTGAGGGATGTGTCATCTCAGGGTGAATTTCTGGGTGGCTGCGGAACTCTCAGCCTGAGTTGCTGCTAACTCCTGGAGCTTGGTCAGTTTCCTTTGTGCATTGAGTCAAAGATAATTTTCTCAGAGTCTTTCCGAAACTGGCCTTAGCTGTTGTTGATTTTGGAGCTGGTGGGATCCATCCTAGAATATTAAAGGAAGGTTGTGTGCACAGCCCAGGCCATCACAGAAGCAAACCTCTCATCCATGGAATGAAAACAGAAGTTGCTGGAAAACCTCAGCACGTTTGGCAGCATCTGTGAAGGAAAATCAGAGTTAATCTTTCGGGTCCGGTGACTCCGCCTCAGTACGTTGGACTGCATTCCACAACTGATGCCGTGGAAAGGCTGCCAACATCATTAAAGACCCCTCCCACCCTGGCAATGGTCTCCTGAAACCTCTTCCATCAGGCAGAAGATACAGAAGCTTGAACACACGCACCAACAGGTTCAAGAACAGCTTCTTCCCTGCTGTTATTCGACTGAAGAATGGACTCTCTAACTTCAAACAGTGTTGATCTTGTTAATGTTGATCTTGCGTAGTGTACGTCCTGTATGGTGCAGCCTGAATGCCTTACTCTGTCCAAGTTTTTGTTTCACCCTATGATTTGTACTTCATTGCTTACCATGATCTGCCCGTGCTGCTCACAATCAAAGCTTTTCACTGTACTTAGTACATGTGACAATAAATAAACGAATATAATAAATCAAATAAAATCTGAAAACAACTACAGAGATTGTGAATACATGAGAGTAACCTTCAAGGAATCCTTAGATTTTGAAATAGTCCCACAGGATTAGAAGGCTACGGAAGTAGCCCCTTTATTTAGAACGGGAAGGATACATAAAAAGCAGATACCTATAGACCAGTTAGCTTAACACTTTTTATTGGAAAAATATTAGAGTTTATTATAAAGGATGTAACAGCAGAGTATTTAGGAAATATATAATATGAACAAGCAGAGTCAGCATGGCTTCATGAAGGGGAGGTCATTCCTGACAAATTTATTGGAGTTGGTAACAAACAGGATAGATTCAGGTGAAGCAGTAGACATCATGTATTTGAGATCTCCAAAAGGTATTTGATAAGGTACTGCACATTATGCCAAGTAATAAGAGCGATGGTGTCGGGACAGTATGTCAGCATGGATAGAAGATTGGTTATCCAATAGAAGATGGAGAGTTGGGATAAGGGTGGCAACCTGTAACAAAGTGGAGTGCCACAAGGATCAGTGCTGGGCCACTATTATTTATAATATGTCTTAATGACTTGAATGAAGAAAGTGAATATCATGTAGTCAAGTTTACGAAAGATGCAAAAACATGGGAAGGGATAGCAAGTAGTGAGGATTACACGAAGAGTCTGCAGATAGATACAGACAGGTGAGAGAAAGTGAGGACTGCAACTATTATTTATAATATGTCTTAATGACTTGAATGAAGAAAGTGAATATAATGTAGCCAAGTTTACGAAAGATGCAAAAACATGGGAAGGGATAGCAAGTAGTGAGGATTACATGAAGAGTCTGCAGATAGATACAGACAGGTGAGAGAAAGTGAGGACTGCAGATGCTGGAGAACAGAGTCAAAAATTGTGGTGCTGGAAAGGCACAGCAGGTCAGGCAGCATCCAAGGAGCAGGACGTTTCTCAGGAATGTGGAGCTTATGCTCGAGATATAGACAAGTAAAGCATGTGGGTAAAAGGTTGGCAGATGGAGCATAATGTGAGGTTAACCACTTTGGCAGGAAGAGTATATGAGCTTAATATTATTTAAATGGAGAAAGATTGCAGCTAGTTATGCAACAGAGGGATTTGGCAGTCCTTATCCATGAATCCCAAATCCAGGTTTTGAGGTTAATAGGGAAGGCAAGTGGAATGTTAACCTTTCAATGGAATGGAATATAAAAATAGGAAGGTTTTGCTTAAACTGTACAAGGCACTAGTTAGACCACATCTGGAACACTGTGAACAATTTGGGCCACCTCTCTAAGATGTACTGGAATTGGAGGCAGACCAGAGAAGGTTAATACCTGATACAAGGTTTGGAGGGACTACATTTTGAGGAGCAACAGCCAATCCATAGCAACAGTCAATTTGTACAAAGCAAGTTTTCATAAAACAGCAATTAAAAGCATGAACAGATAATCCGGTTTTAATGATATTAGTTAGAGATAAATGTTGGCGAGCAAAGTTAGGAGAACTCATCTGATGATCTTGATTTGATTAGATTTATTATTGTCACATGTACCGAGATACAGTGAAAAGCATTGTTTGGCATGCTATCCAGGATATAAGTGCATAGCTGGGAACTCCATCTGGGCCAGTTGCTTTCTGTGGGTTCACCCTCCAGAAGGCTGATCTGATGTCTGCAGTACTGACTGTCTGCAAGGTGCACCTGAGGCTGTCTGCGCCGGTGACATCATTTCATTGACCTTCTGTTCAGAATGAGCATAGAATGCATTCAGCTCATCGGAGGTGGTGGGGTGGGGAATACATCGTTGTCAGCGATTTAGCGACTTTGCTTTGTAGCCCTTGTGTAGGCCTTACCACAATAGATATGTGTTCATGTAGTTAGCCTAGGACTCTAGTTTAGTCTGGTATTGCATCGGAGGTGGTGGGATGGTGTAGGCCTTACCACAATAGATGTGTGTTCATGTCGTTAGCCTGGGACTCTAGTTTAGTCTGGTATTGTCCTTTGGTGCCCCTGATAGCTTTGCAAAGATCATACCTAGATTTCCTGTAAAGGGAGTGGATCTTCTGATTTATCCAGGGTTTCTGGTTGGGGTAGACTCGTATTAATTTCTTTAAAATAATCTAAAACCTTTCTGAAAAACATCAGAAAAACTTCAGTTATCGTTCCCACTGAGAATTAACATTAATATTTTACTGTTTGGTGCTTAATCCTCTACCTCAAGTTAAATTGAAAATGATACACAAAATGCACAAAAGTTCAGTCTGATTTTATGTTAATTATCTTCCCACTGACTATCACAAACAAATGTCTATCAGTGTGATTTAGTTCAACCCATTTTTCCAATAAAATTTGTGATTTAAATATATTGTGAAGATTTCATACTGTAAACTTAAAAGTATTGCAACTGCAAACATTTCCTTAGTTTCTGCATCATGTTCCGTTAATGTTATTGTGCTTTCACTTTGGGAAGTTTAATTGCCATCATGACTTGCAGTACAGACCTCCCATCAATTAGTGGTGCTATTGCACCTTGTCTAAACCTCTTCTGGTATAGGTGGTCCCCTGATTTATGAACATAGCATTTACTAATGTTCACATTTATGCACAACATCCGATGTTACTATTAATTTTAAGGATCCAACATGCACACTTGCGTCCGTACTTATGAACAATATGTTATTTCGGGCTGTGTAATGACTTGCGTACAAATCAACTTAGGAATATAGTCAGAAATGGGGCCTGTTTGTCATCTGGAGATTGTCTGTACTTGCACTGCCTAACACCTTTTTCTTCAGAGCTTTTCTACACATTCTCTACTCATTCTCTTTCTTGTCCTCTAGATTTACTGACCCTTGGTTAAAAAGTAATCTCCAAGACACTGCTACGGGAAACAAGAGGAGAGTCATTAGGACATTATAAATTATATTTCTTTTTTATTTCCTTTGAACACCTTTGCCAATCAGTGCCAGACATTGAGGCAGTGGAGGGAGGCTGCTTGACAGACTGCCTGCTTGAATAATTAAGTGATTTGTGATTTGATTGGGGTGAGAATTCTGGGTGTATTGGGCAGGGGCAGTTGAAGATCATGTGATGACACCTCTGTATGCCCTAGCCTCACTTTATCCTATTCTTTGGCCTGTTTGTCTCAGGCAACTCCTTTACAAGATTCCTAGCGTTCTCAACTCTGTTTTCAAATCCCTCTGGGGCCCCAAACCTCTCTATCTCTGTGCCCTTGTAAATTCCTAATCCTTTGCAATTTCTGTGCTACTCTAATTCTGGTCTCTTGAGCTCCCTAATTTTAATTGTACCATCACTGGTAGACTTGCCTTAAGCAGCTAAGCTGTTGAATTGAGCCCTTAAATCTCTCTACTGCTCTTTGACAGAGGTTTTGGTCATCTGCTCTAATTTCTCTTTATTTGGTTCTCGTGAAGGGTTTTGGAATATTTTGCTGTGTTAAAGTCAATTTTTAATTACAGACTATTGGTTTTTAACATTAGTGAACTAGTTGGGCTTTTGCAATAACCCATAAGCTTTCATCTGACACAGTTCCAGATTTTCTAAACTCAATTGTTGTGTATTGCTTTGGTGGAATTTGCACTCACCACAGTCAGCTGATTACATGGAAGGGGGGCATGAAAGAGAGAAATGGTGGTGGAAGTGGACAGGCTCAATGAGTTAGAAAGACTGGGAATAGATGGGAATGTGGAGAAGGTTAGTTACTGGTGTAACACAGTTAACTGAGGTCTCATACTGTACAGAAAATGTTAAAGTTGCAATACAAAAGGAACTTAAAGGGACCCCAATTACCAACAACCTCTATTCTACGTTTTAGTGTTCTATGCATGAGGATTCCTAAATCCTTCTGTGCTGAAGCTTTCTGCAGTCTTTTGCCATTTAAATAATATTCAGCTCCTGTATTCCTCACGCCAATGTAAAAAGTCTCACAGGTTCCCAGATTATATTCCATCTGCCATGTTTTGCCCACTTGCTTAACCTATCTATATCCCTCTGTCTATATCCTCACCATTTGCCTTCCCATCCATTTTTGTTTCATTCGCAAACTTTCCTTCAATACATTCACCTTCCTCATCCAAATCATTAATGTATGTTGTAATGAGAGTTGTTAGGATTTGGAACGCACTGCCTGGGAGAGTGATGGAGATGGATTCGACAGGAGGTTTCATAGAGTTATAAAGCTGTACAGCATGGAAAGAGACATTTCAGTCCAATTCATCCAACCAGATATCCTAAACTAATCTGGTTCCATTTGCCAGCACTTGGCCCATATCACTCTAAATCCTTCCTATTCATATACCCATACAGATGCCTCTTAAATGTTATAATTATACCAGCCTCCAGCACTTCCGCTGGCAGCTTGTTCCATACACGCACCACCCTCTGTGCGAAAAAAATTACCCCTTAGGTCCCTTTTATATCTTTCTTCTCTCACCCTAAACCTATGCCATCTAGTTTTGGATTTCCCTACCCAGGGGAAAAGATTTTGTCTATTCACCCTATCCATGACCCTCATGATTTTATAAACCTCTATTAGGTCAACCCTCAGCCTCCGACGTTCCGGGGAAAATTAACCCCAGCCTAGTCAGCCTCTCCCTGTAGCTCAAATCCTTCAACCCTGGCAAAATCCTTATAAATCTTTCCAGAACTCTTTCCCAACGTCTTTTCGTAGGGAACAATAATTGTAGGGAGACAATAATTGAATGCAGTATTCCAAAAATGGATCAACCAGTGTCCTGTACAGCATGACCTCCCAACTCCTATACGCAATGCACTGATCGATAAAGACATGCGAACTAAATGCTTTCTTCACCACCCTGTGACTCCACTTCCAAGGAACTATAAACCTGCACCCCCAGGTCTTTCAGAAGAAAGAGGGTTGCAGAGATAGGACTGGAAAATGAGACGAGTTGGGTAGCTCTTTTGGAAGCCAGAACAGTCATAATAGGTCAAATGGCCCCCTTCTGTAATGTGAAATTCGATGGTTCTATGTGACTCCAGACTCTTCGCATTTATTGCAAAAGAACCTGATTATGAAAGTAAAGAAGTGTTGCTACCATTATTTAAGTACTGTGTCCAGTTGTCGTCTCCTTATTTGAGGAAGGATGTAGTGACACTGGAGACAGTTTGGAGCGGGTTCACCAGGTTGGTTCCCGGGGTGAAAGGGCTGTCGGACAAGGAGCAGCTGAACAGCTCAGGCCTGTAGTTGCTGGAGTTCAGAAGAATGAGGAGGATCAGATTGAGGTATATAAAATGCTAAAGGGGGTTGGCGAGAGGCCATTGAACAGATGTTCCCTTTGTGGGACAGTCTAGAACAAGAGGGCATAGGTATGGAGTGAGAGGAGGTAGGTTCAAAACTGGGATGAGAAATTCCTTCTCTCAGAGGACAGTGAATCTGTGGACCTCACTGCCTCACTGAAGACAGAATCCGTCAACAGATTCAAGAAGCAATCGATACATTTTTGATGAAAAGCAGAATAAAGGGCTGTGGGGAACAGAGGAAAGTAGAGTTGAGATCAGGATAAGATCAGCCATGACCATACTAAATGGCGGAGCAGGCTTGAAGGGCTGAATTGTCTACTCCCACTCCTAATCCCTGTGTTCCAGATGCACATTTTGATTACATTCCATTCCCTACAGTGCGGAAGCAGGCCCTTCAGCCCAACCAGTCCACACCAACCCTCCGAAGAGTAACCCACCCAGACCCCCATTTCCCTCTGAATGATGCACCTAACACTACGGGCAATTTAGCATGGCCAATTCACCTGACCCGCACATCTTTGTGACTGTGGGAGGAAACTGGCGCACCCGGAGGAAACCCACGCAGACACGGGGAGAATGTGCAAACTCCACACAGTCAGTCGCCCGAGGCTGGAATCGAACCTGGGACCCTGCTGCTGTGAGGCAGCAGTGCTGAGCCACTATGCCACCCATTAATTCTTAACTGCCCTCTGGAATCACGGTCGGACAATTAATGCTGGCCTGGCCAGTGATGTCCACATCCCATGAGTTAATTAAAAAACCAACTTCAGGGCCGGGGCAATGTAGAACTAGCTGAGTAGTGAATACAGACACAATGGTCAAATTGTCTTCTTCTGTGCTGTAACATAATTCAAATCAACTAAATTTGCAAGGTGTCGTGATAAATTGCTTCAGCAAATTGCTAAGCCTTTGGGCAAAATTGAAAACATTTATGAAAAATTCAGTATGTTTTCATCCATAGCTCCACTGAGCAACACACACAGTATTCAGTGAACAAACTAAACTCCCACTGGAGCAGAGTGTGTTGAAACTGGAGAACTTCTATCTTGTTTCACTACTACTAAAGACAAAATAAAACAGAGCAGAAGAGGATGATTCCAAGATGGCAATAGATATTTCTCCTTCAAGCAGAGAAGGTTACTGGAGATTTTTTTAAATTGGGTTTTGATACAGATAATATGAGAGAGGTTATCAGGAGTAAAGTAAGCAGGAAAGTGGACTGATCAGAACAGCGATGATCTTATTGAATGGCAGAGCAGACTCAGTGGGCTGAGTGGTCTATTATTGTTCCTAATTTGTATGTAAGTACAGAAACTGTTTCCATTGGCAAGAGAGGATACAAATTTGAAGTAATTGGCAAAAGAGCCAGAGGGCCAAAACATAAAGATTTTTTTTTGTTGATGAAACAAATTGTTCTGCTGGTCTGTACATGTGATAGGAGCTGATTCAATTATAACTTTCAAGGTTGTGTCTGCCGACACTGTCAGATGGTTCTCACTGAGTGTTCAAAATGCTCTGTGCAGCATCCCTGACAGGATGGTAGTGACGTCAGTCTGTCCCAATCTATTGTGCTTGTTTGGTCACCAATCTTCTTTTTAACTGGCAGGAGATTTCACAAAGGACATAGAAACATAGCAACATAGAAACTCAGGGCAAGAGGAAAGTAGAGTTGAGATCAGGATAAGATCAGCCATGACCATGCTAAATGGCGGAGCAGGCTTGAAGGGCTGAATTGTCTACTCCCACTCCTAATCCCTGTGCTCCAGATGCACAGCAACGTTGATTACATTCCATTCCCTACAGTGCGGAAGCAGGCCCTTCAGCCCAACCAGTCCACACCAACCCTCTGAAGAGTAACCCACCCAGACCCATTTCCCTCTGAATGATGCACCTAGCACTATGGGCAATTTAGCATGGCCAATTCACCTGACCCGCACATCTTTGAACTGTGGGAAGAAACTGGTGCACCCGGAGGAAACCCACGCAAACACTGGGAGAACGTGCAAACTCAGCCCTTTGAGATTGCTCCTCCATTCAATATGATCATAGCTGATTTTTGCTCTCAGTATCCAATATTCCCAATTTCTCCCCATACTCCTTGATGCCATTGAAATCTAAAAGTGTATCTATCTCTTTCTTGAATTTATTTGGTGATGTGATCTCATGTGGTAGAGATTTCCACAAGGTCACTAACCTTTGAATGAAGACATGGTTCTGCATCTCAATCCTAAATGGTCTCCCCAATGTTGTGAGACTGTTCTCGTCTTCCCAACCAGAGGAAGTACCCATACTGCATCTAATCTGTCCAACCCTGTTAGGCTTTTAGATCTCTCTCTGTCATCCTTCTAAATATTAATGAATACAAGACCTAGGAGAAAGTGAGGACTGCAGATGCTGGAGATCAGAGTCAAATGGTGTGACACTGGAAAAACACAGCATGTCACTGCACTCAAGGAGAAGGAGAGTCGACGGTTCGGGCATAAGCCCTTCATCAGGAATGATGCTTTCCCAGTGCCACACTTTTTGACTCTGAATATAAGGCTTGTTTAACCAACCTCTCCTCATGGGACACTCCTGCCATCTCTAATAATAGCCCTAATGAACCTTCACTGCACACCCTCTGTGGCAAGTGAATCCTTCCTTAGGTGGGGTGACCAGAGCTGCACGCAATACTCCAACTGTGGCCATACAAGGCCCTTTATAACATAGAAAGACATCCCTACTTCTGATCTCAAATCCTCTTTTAATGAAGGCTCATAGACCTTTTCCTTTCCAATTGCTTGCTGCACCTGTCTGTTTGTCTGTCTACTTTCATTAGCTGGTGTACAAGACACCAAGGTCCCTTTGTCCAACCATGCTTCCTGATATATCACCATTTAAACAATCCTTGCTGTTTTTCTGGTTGAAGTGTGTAACCTCACATTTAGCCATGTTATAAGGAGAAGCTCTCCGAAAGCTAGTGCTTCCAAATAAACCTGTTGGGCTATAACCTAGTGTTGTGTGATTTATTTCAACTTTGTACACCCCAGTCCAACACTGGCATCTCCAAATCATGTTATATGGCATCTGTTTCCTTGCTCCTTCTCACAACATACAATCCTATCTAGTTTTGTGTTGTCAGCAAACCTAGAAATGCGCAGAACTTTGCACGTGTGCAGTGAGTATCTGCTGGTGGTTTCAAGGGACACAGCCAACTTTAAAAAAGAAATGGGATCAGTACGTACCAGGTTGCGTGGAGGTAAGAGCTGGGAGAGAGAGAGAGATTGCTCATTATTTCCCTCGTGTGGATCTCACTGGCAAGTTCACTATTTATTCCCCATCTCTAATTGCCCTTGGACTTGCGTGGATTGCTATGGCCGTCTTAGAAGGCAGTTAAGACATTGTCACATGTCTGGAGTCTTGTAGGTCCGGTAAGGGAGCAGACAGTTGGTTCTATACTCAGTGTAGTTCCAAGGAATGAGAGGCATGAAACATACAAGACTCTTAAGGGACTTGACAGGGTAGATACAGAAAGGGAACCTAGAACCGGGACATAATCTTAGAGTAAAGTGTCACACATTTAAGACGCAGATGAGAAGGAATTCCTTCTCTCAGAGGACACTGGTGAAGCAGCACCTGGAATATTGTGTGTAGTTCTGGTGCCTTGCCCATGGATGGATACACTTGCCAGAGAGGAGGTGCAGTGGAGGCTCATTTGACCAATTTCTGGATGAAGAGAGATTGAGGAGTCTGGGTCTGTCTCCTCAGGAGTTCAGAAAAATGAGAAGTGATGTTAGCGAAACTAGCGAAATTCTTAAGAAGAACAAAGTAGAGACAGGAAGAATACTTCTCCAAGCTATAGGGTCTGGGATAAGGGGACACAGTCTCAGAATAAGGGACAAGCCATTTAGAACCAAGATAGGGAGGAATGTCTTCACTCAGAGTGTGGCAAATGTTAGGAAGTTTCCATCCCGGAGCACTGGGCAAGATCAGTCATTAAATAAATTTGAGACAGAGATTGCTCAATTTCATGTTTCTAATAGCATGAAGCCATATAGAGATCGTGGGCGAGTATGAAGGATGATCATCAGTCATTGAGAACAACAGAGCAGCTTGAGGGGCTGAATGGCCCAATTCCTGCTCCAATTTCTCGAAGATCATTGGCCTTTATTCTGCAGTGCTGGGTGTCCCAGCATCACTTGGGCTGTCATCTGTCCAGCCTGGCTCGTTCGGCTGGTGTGGGTCTCCTATGGTAGTCAGCTGGTGTTCAGAAGTTCAGTTCTGAAGAAGAATCAGACTGCACTCAAAACGTTTACTCCATCTCTCTCTTTCTCCATTAATGCTGCCAGACCTGATGGGTTTCTCTGGCATTGTCTGCGATTTGTTTCGGATTTCTAGCCTTTATTTGATATTTCAGATTTTGTTTTTTAAATTCCGCCAGCTGCCATTCTGGGATCTGAATCTGTGACCATCTAGTCACATTGTCTTGATATCATCATCACCTGGAAGCATTGTGTGGTAAACATACACAAACTCTTGATCAAATATCACCAATTAAAATGTGAGTCAAACCCCAAACCTTTATTTTGGTTTTTGTTTCCACGTTTTGAACCCAGTGGGTGGAATGTTCCCATGTGTGGTTAAGGTGTTTTGTCGAGGGAGGTCCATTGTGCCCAAACCCCAACCCTCATGACTCACCATCTTTCACTCTTCACCTCATCAACTGGGCACCTCCTTGGAGAATTGCGAGGATGGAGAGATGGGCAGTGTTTGCTAATGCATGGATCTTCCTGTTTTCGTGACCCAGGTGCCATATTTAAAACCCAGCTGTGCACCACTTCACCACAAGGTCATCAGATATGGGAGCAGAAATAAGCCATTCAGCCCATCGGGTCTGTTCCATCATTCAATGATAGAGATTCTTCTATGGTTCAATTCTTTCCCGCCTTTTCCCGTAACCACTGATTCCACTTACTGATTAAAAATCTATCTCAGCTTTGAATCTACTCAATGCGGCAGCCTCGACAGCCCTCTGCGGTAAAGAATTCCACATATTCGGTCCTCTCTGAGGGAAAAAAAGGTCTTCATCTCTGTCTTGAATGACTTTTTATTCTGAGATGATTCCCCCTGGTCCTAGACTCTCCCACAAGGAGATACAACCTCTCCATATCTATCCTGATAGGTCTACGAAGAATCTGAAGAAGATCTGAAAAGTTAACTCTGTTTTCTGTCCACAGATGATGCCAGACCTGCCACATTTCTCTGGCAATTTCTGTTCTTGTTTCTGATTTCCAGCATCCGCTTTTCTTCGGTTTCATTTTCCACTCAGAAAAATAAGAGGGGATCTTACTGAAAATTCTAAGCTTCATCAAATATAGGCCCAATTTGTTCAACCTCTCCTCATCTTTATCAAATGGGTCAATGGGCTGAAAAATTGCAGATGGATTTAAATCTGGATAAATGGGAGGTTTTGTATTCTGGTACAACAAACAAGGGTAGGACGTATATAATTAATGGTAGGGCCTTGGGTAGCGTGGTAGAACAGAGGGACCTAGGGGTGCAAATGCATAATTCTTTGAAGTTTGTGTCACATATAAACAGGGTGTTTAAAAAGGTGATTGGCACATTTACCTTCATTGCTCAGTCCTTTGAGTATAGGAGTTGTGACGTTACGTTGAGGTTGTACAGGATATTGGTGAGGC
Organism: Chiloscyllium plagiosum; assembly: GCF_004010195.1. NCBI lineage: Eukaryota > Metazoa > Chordata > Chondrichthyes > Orectolobiformes > Hemiscylliidae > Chiloscyllium > Chiloscyllium plagiosum. The sequence continues at coordinate 6,979,892 of NC_057713.1, forward strand.
TTCTTCTGGAATACTGTCACCCAATTATAAGAAGGATATTATTAAGCTGGAGAGGGTTCAGAAGAGATTTACCAGGATGTTGCTGGGTATGGAAGGTTTGAGTTATAAAGAAAGGCTGTAAAGGCTGGGACTTCTTTCACTGGAGAGTAGGAGGTTGAGAGGCGAACTGATAGAAGTTTATAAAATAATGAGGGGTACAGACAGAATTGATGGTAGGTGTCTTTTCCCTTGGATGGGGGAGCACATGGCATTGTGCATGGGAAATCATGTCTCACGAACGTGATTGAGTTTTTGAAGAAGTAACAAAAAGGATTGATGAGGGCAGAGCGGTAGACATGATCTATTTGGACCTCAGTAAGGCGTTCAACAATATTCCCCATGGGAGACTGGATTCAAAATGTTAACTCTGCTTCTCTCTCCACACTTGCTGCCAGATCTGCTGAGTTTCTGTGTTTATACCTGAAATGTCACGTTAGTCTCACAATGATAATCATGGAATTATCAGTGATTTTTTGTGTGAAAGAAAACCCACTAATGTTCTTTAGGGAAGGAAATCTGCCTTCCTTACCTAGTCTGACCTACATGTGTCTCCAGTCCCATAGCAATGTCACTGACTCTTTGTTGCCCTCAGATATGGCGCTACACTCAGTTCAAGGGGAAATTAAAGGGATGGACCACAAGTGCTGGACTTGCCAGTGAGATCCATGATGAGCAATTGGAGGGATAAAAAATACTTGAGCCATTGGAAGGAGAAGGGAGGTCGGGTGAGTAGGGGTAACCAAGTATAATATTCACAGAGGGGGTGGTTTGTATAATTGCTGGATTCCCCAGCCTGTCTTCGCAGCTTAGATTGCAGGAGTGTGTGTGTGTGTCTGTGAGTGTCTGTGAGTGTGTGTGTGAGGGTCTGTGAGAATGTGTGTGTGCATGAGTTTGTGTGTATATGTGTGTGTGTCTGTGAGAGTATGTGTGTGAGTGCATGTTCTTGTGCATGTGTGTGTGTGAGAGAGTGTGTGTGAGTGCATGTGAGTGTGTGTGCGTCTGTGTGTGTGTGTGTGTGAGAGAGAGAGAGTGTGAGGGGAGAGAGAGGGTTAAATCCTCTCCATCTGTTCCAGGATGTACTGAGAGTCTGTGAGCAGGATCAGTGACAGGATCACAGTGCAGCTTCTGTTAGTTTTAATGCAAGAGAGAAACAGCCGCCTCAGCTTTTCCAGCCCTGGGCTAACAGCAGCCCTCTTTCTTTTGGATTTTTCCAGTTTTGTTTTGTTATTTGTTTTCCTCTCTGCTGGTGTGGCTTTGGCAGGAATCATGAGGACGGAGTCTCGGTTTGGAGGCTGGTATTCCAGCCGCTGCTGTTTTTGCTGTCATGTCCGCACTGGGACAATCATTCTGGGAACATGGTACATGGTGAGTGTTTGCACTGGGGGCTAGGGGGAGGGGCAGGGGGTCTGAGGGGGAACTCAGCGAGAGATTGAGGAGAGAGAGAGAGGGACAGGGCAGTGAGCAAGAAAGCCATCAGTGGCACCAAGGGGAGGATGAGGGGTCAATGAGACGGCGAGGAGGGGGAAGGAGAGGAAATGTGTCT
>NC_057713.1:6982185-7025857 GCF_004010195.1 Chiloscyllium plagiosum
AGGAGGGGGAAGGACAGTGAGGGAAGGGGAAAGACAGTGAAGGAGGGTGAAGGACAGTGAGGGAGGGGGGAGGACAGTGAGGGAGGGGGGAGGAGAGGGAGGGAAAGTGTGAGAGGAAATGAATGAAGGGCCAGGAGGAAGGGAGACAGCTGTCCTTGATCGGTCAGGAGCTGTCAGAGCAAACGGAATGTCCAGTCGAATCCCAATAGAGCCCAGGGGAATGTTGTCTCACCTGGATGTACAGGCTGGTCTGTGGGCCAAATAGACAGGAGGTTACTGCATGTTGTGGGTCCCAGTTCTACCTGAGAACAGGTGACATTGTCCTGGAGAAAGCCCCTTCACAGTAAATCCCCTTCCAAATGGAAATTGGAAGCAGGACTATTATTGGCCTTGGAAGGGTATTTCTGGAACTGTGTAACCTTCACACAGCTTTATATGCCCAGAGTTATTAAGATAATACTTCAGACTAGACGCACTTCTAAGCTGCTGCTTGAGTCATAGAACATTCAGCAACATTTTACAAATAGGTCAGATGATTATTAAAGGTGCAATAATTTTTTTAATATTCATTCACAGTCTTTGGGTGTTACTGGTTTAGATGGATGTCAGTGACTAGGTCAGCGTTTGTTACCCATCCCTAGTTGCCCAGAGGGCAGTTTAAGAGTCCACCCCATTGCTGTGGGTCTGGAGTCACAGGTAGGCCAGACCAGCTAAGGAAATTGAAACCCTTGGAATAAAAGTGGATTTAGAAAATGCTAATTTATTAAGAATCCAGGTACTTTACAATATGTGGTAATCCTGCTACACAGAATCCAACATAAACAAATCAAACTCTTCACAAAAAAAAATCAGCATTTAAAAAGAAATTCTGAAAGATGTGGATGAGAGTGCAGTTTTGGAGTTGAGTTTCCTGTGTTTTCCCAGCGAGCGGATTAATTACTTTGAATGTTTTTTGGCCTTGCTGTGTCCTCTTGCTTATCAATAACAATGGAGTATTTTATGTATATTGCATAGGCTATGCTTTCAGTCAGTGATTGCTTTGAAGTCTGTTTGATAACCTCATGCTCCACCGAATGCAGGATCTGGTTAAACAAATCCGAGACAGTTTGATTTATCAAACGAGGCAGGTACTCATTTCTTGATACCAGGTTTATTCACAGAGTGCAACACTACAGATCTCTGCTTCTGACTTACCAACACCCGAGCGCCTGCACCACAGGAATGGGCTATAAAAGTGGAGAGACTTTGCCAAAACTATGCAAGCACTAATCAGACTGCAACTGGAATAGTGCGAACAGTTTGGGGCCCCTTATTAAGTCCTTCTAGCCCTTTCTATCTCAATGGTTTCCCTTCGCTTGTTCCTCTCAGCAATGCTGACTGACCTACTTTGTATCTCCTGCATTTTCAGTCATCCTTCCCTATTTTGAGCATCTGCAGCACTTTGGTCCACTCATAGGAACAAGATGAAGGTTTCCTTTTTAATGATGATGCAATGCCACAATATTCAGAGAAGCTTTTTGCTCCTAATCTGATCATTTAACACAGGTCGACAGAAGATTGGCAGGTCTCTTAATGTTGGAAACTGTGCAACATGAGCTACAATTGTGCTGCACTGGAATTTGATCTGGGAGGGAGATTACATTCATTACTCCCTATCTATTACCGCCTTGTATCTTGAGATTGTTCTACAACAGTAAACGTAGTTGTCCAATAATTCAGAAAATAATGGCGAGATCATTTTGTCAGTAATATGGGAACAGTTACTTAGCTCTGCCATTGATCTATGGATAAATCACGCAGGAAGATAATCAATCAATAATGAAAGATTAAAACTCATGAAATCCCCCCCAAGCCTTAGTAAGGTAACCAACACACATGAAGGAGGCAATAAAATAGTCATGTTTCCTTCAACTTCATAACAACTAATTCTACCTTTGATGCAACATTTCATAAAACCATTTGTTAATTTTTTTTTGCTTCATGTTGGTGATAAAAAACAACAAAACAAAGACAGTAGTGGCAGGAGGAGGCCATTCGGCCCTTTGAGTCTGCTCCGCCATTCAATATGATAATGGCTGATCAGCCAACTCAATCCCCTGTTCCTGCTTTCTCCCCGTACCCTTTGATCCCTTTGCCTCCAACATCTTTATCTAACTGTGATCTTATACAATCTAGAAGGACAAGGGCAGCAGATACATGGAAACACCACATCCCTGAAGGTTCCCCTCCAAGCCACTCACCATCCTGACTTGGAAATATATCGCCATTCCTTCAGTGTCACTGGGTCAAAATCCTGGAATTTCCTTCCTAAGGGCATTGTGGGTCTGCCTACAGCACATGGACTGCAGCGGTTCAAGAAGGCAGCTCACCCCCACCTTCTCAAGGGGCAACTCGGGACAGGCAATAAATTACTGACCTCAAACCTGTGATGGCCATATCCCACAAATGAATGGAAAGAAATTGTAGCAGCAAGCTATTATTAAGCTGAGCTGCTGGCCAGTGTTTTGGCAGGCTGCCCTTGTTTCTAGCCCCAAGCAAAATAATTACATCCAAACAAATCAAAATAGCTTCACAGTGGATTGTTTTGTTGATAATTACAACAATAGCTTTTGAGGTCACATATTTCCAATGCATTAATTGGTGCTGGTCAGTTTCTGAGCATGCAAACATACAAATCAGGAGCATAAATAGACCATTCAGCCCCTCCAGCCTGCTCTGTCGGTTGATAGCATTACGGCTAAATTGATTATGGCCTCAACTCCACCCTACTCCCTCTAGCTGCTGGCTCTCTTATCAGCCAAGAATCTCTCTCTATTTCTGCTGCACAAGTATTCAATGACAGTGCCATCGCTGAGTTTGAATGACTCAAAACTACCCTGAGAGAATATATTCTCATCCACTCCCTCTTACATGGAGACGTCTTATTTTCAAACTGTGCCCTCTAGCTCTGATCTTTTCCAAAAGGGGGAAACAACCTCTCAGTATTCACTCTGCCATTTCCTCACCATATCTCGTAGGTCTCAAGATAATCACCTCTCGCTCTTTTAAAGAGGAGATATAGGCCTGCCTCTGCCTCCGCTGCATCTACTCCCAGGAGGACCAGTTCCACCACAGAACACTCCAGATCGCCTCCTTCTTTAAAGACAGCAATTTCCCCTCCCACGTGGTTGATGATGCCCTCCAGCGCATCTCACCCACGTCCCGCACCTCCGCCCTCAAATCCACCCCTCCAGCCACAACAAGGACAGAACCCCCCTGGTCCTCACCTTCCACCCCACCAAACTCGGTATTCATGGCATCATCCTCTGCAAATTCCGCCACCTCCAAATGGACCCCACCATCAGAGATATATTTCCCTCTCCACCCCTATCCACTTCCTGTGACTCCCTTGTTAGGTTCATGCTCCCCAACAACCTACCCTTACCTCCCGGCACCTTCCCCTGCCACCGCAGGAATTGCAAAACCTGCTCCCACACCTTCCCCTTCACATCCGTCCAAGGCCCCAAAGGAGCCTTCCACATCCATTAAAGTTTCTCCTGCACTTCCACACATGTCATTTACTGTATCCGTGGCTCCCGATGCGATCTCCTCTGCATTGGGGAGACTGGACACCTACTCACAGAGCGCTTTAGGGAACATCTCCAGGACATCCACACCAACCAACCCCATGGCCCGAGGCCGAACACTTCAACTCCCCCTCCCACTCCGCCAAGGACATGCAAGTCCTGAGCCTGCTCCATTGCCACTTCCTTACCACCCAATGCCTGGAGGAAGAATGCGTCATCTTCTGCCTTGAGACCCTCCAACCCTTTCCTTATTTCCCCTCCCCCCACCTTATCCCAGTTCCAAGCTTCCAGCTCAGCACTGCCCTCATGACCTGTCCCACTAGTCCATCTTCCTTGCCACCTATCTGCACCACCGACGTATCACTTTTGCCCCCACCTCCATCCACCTATCTACATTCTCCCAGCCCCACCCCCTCCCATTTATCTCTCCACCTCTGAAGCTCCCAGCCTCATTCCTGATGAAGGGTTTTTGACCAAAACGTCAATTTTCCTGCTCCTCAGATACTGCCTGACCTGCTGTGCTTTTCCAGCACCACTCTAATCTTGACTCTAATCTCCAGCATCTGCAGTCCTCACTTTCGCCTCAGTGCAGGCCCAACCTGTCCAGTCTTTCCTTATAAGTAGCACCCAATCCCAAGCACCATTTAATTGAATTCTCTTTGAACTACCTCCAACAAATTGAGGGCAGATCAAGCTAAATTATTTCCACTTACTGGGGATTCTAGAACTGGGAACATAGTCTGAGAATTAGGGCCAGACTGTTCAGGATAGATGTTAGGAAGCACTTCTACATACAAAGGGTGGTAGAGATTTGAAACTCTCTGGCAGGTCAGGCAGGAGATTGTTGTACATATTGGAACTAACAACAGAGGAAGAGAAGGTTCTGAAGAGAGAATATAAGAAGTTAGGCAAGAATTTGAAAAGGAGGCCCTTGAGGGTGGTAATATCTGGATTAGTCCCGGTGCCATGAGCTAGTGAGGGTAGGAATAGGAGGATAGAGCAGATGAACACGTGGTTGAGAAGCTGGTGCGGGGGAGAAGGATTCACAGTTTTGGATCATTGGAATCTCTTTTGGGTTGGAACTGACCTGTAAATGAAGGACTGATTGCACCCGAATTGGAAGGGGACAAATATACTGGCAATGTGCCATCATTTCCATTCATTTGCAAACCCACACATCCGATTTCTCTGAGTATGATGACCTCTGAATTGTAATGTGAAGCGATTGATTTTGTGGTTCCAGACACTGACAGTTGTGTCTCTCTCGTTTGTCTTTTCTATATTTATACCTTAACCTCACCACCACAACAATGTACTGGGATTCCCAGACTCCTTCGTGACTGTCTGGTATATAAGGTCAATTTGGGAAATCAACAATTATTGTTATATGATTAAAAGCTAAAAAAAAAACCCAAAATGTTCAAAGTTCAAAAGCACTTCATTCTGATCAGATTGATGGAGTGGACATTTAAGATAATGGAGACTGTTGAAGCTATAACCAAAAAGAAAAATGTTACTCTGCATCACTGTCCAGGAAATGAATGTAAACTGGCAGCTGATTGCACAATGTTCAGCACCATTCGCAACTCCTCAGATACTGAAACAGTCCATGACAAAATGCAACAAGACTTGAACAATATCCAGGCTTGGGTTGACAAGTGGCAAGTTGCATTCATGTTACTCAAATGCCAGGTGATGACTATCTCTAACAAGAGAGAGTCTAACCATCAACGGTTGACATGCAATGCATCACCATCACTCTATCCCCCATTATCAATATCCTGGGGGTTACTATTGACCAGAAACTGAACTGCACTCACCATATAAGCACAATGGCTCAAAGAGCAGGTCAGAAGCTGGGAATTCTGCAGCAAGTAACTCACCTCCTATCTCCCCAAAGCCTGTCCATCATCTACAAGGTATAAATCAGGAGTGTGATGGAATACTCCCCACTTGTCTGGATGGCGACAGCTCCAATAACACTCAAGAAGCTCAAAACCATTCAGAACAAAGCAGCCCACTTGATTGACACCAAATTTACAAGCATCCACTCCCTCCACCTCCACCACCAACCTCAGTAGCAACAGGGTGCATTAACAACAAGATGCACTGCAGAAATTCACCAAGGCTCCTCAGACAGCACCTTCCAAACCTAAGACCATTTCCACCTAAAAGGACAAGGACAGTTGAACACCACGACTTACAAATTCCCCCTCAAGCCTGATTTTAAAATATATCACCGTTCCTTCAGTGTCGCTGGGTCAAAACCCTGGAATTCCCTTCCTAAGGGCATTGTGGGTCAAACCACAGTAGGTGGACTGCAGCGATTCAAGAAGGCAGCTCACTCCCACCTTCTCAAGGGTAGCTGGAGATGTGCAATACACACTAGTCTAGCCAGTGTCACCTATTTCGCACAAAACAATAAATTTAGGGAAAAAACACTCCTCTTACCCCTCATGAGTTCTGGAAATCTACTCTTGTTCACCTCTCCTTGCAATGTTTCCAACAGGATCAAAACAATGTATTTATGGAGGTTTTATCCTGGTTAACCAGCCAGGGGGCATCTTAGGAATATTACCAAGATTGATACTGAGCCACATTAGGAGACATTGGTTCAGTTCATTGAAGGCTTCATGAAATAAGTTGAGGGGTAAGAGGAGTGTCCCTTAACGAGGGCAAAGAAGTAGAGAAGTAATACAGAACACAGGGTCAGCCAAGGCAGCTGAAGACTCATGGCAATGGGCAATTGATTTAATATGGTTACTGAAGAGGCTGGAATTGTAAAAATGAAAATATCATGAATGATCGTAGATGGGGGACATGCATCAATGGGCCTACCCTATAAAGGAAAGTCACTGTTGTTGGTTAATGCAGAGGAGTGAGAGATGAATTTGAGATGATATTCTTTCACCAACTTGCTGTAGTATGTGCAGTAATCCAGTTCACATCTGACATTTGAGGGACACAGTTTTATCATTTGCATCAGTGCCGATGAAAAAAACAGCTTTGCATTAACAGATGTGATAGCATAATTGCAGCCTTAATTACGTTTAATGTGTTTTGCATTTAGCTTCAGAGAGAATGTCTCCTCTCAACGATGGATGCTAATTGTTCTGAAAAGTACTGTATTTATGTTTCAATGGAGAGACTGGACAATTAATAAGACAATAAACGTTCCAAATTGGTCAGATGGGAAAATCTGAAGTGTCCTGGCAGATGTCTAACAGTTAATACAACATTGTAATATGAGCCAAATCATGGCTAGGTCCCATGTAATGATTATGGTGCTGTAGTAGTGATAACTCACTGGGCACATGATCCTGAGGTTAAGACTGTGAGGGCATGGTTCAAATCCCACCCCTGACAGATGGTGGAATTTTAAATTCAATTAAATTGGAAACATCACAAAGGAACCACGGTGGCTATTTATTCACCACTGTAAAATCAGAGCTGGTTCACAGTGTCCTCTTGGGAAGGGAGTCTGCCATCCCTGACTTGGACAGGTCTCCATGTGACTCCAGACACATGGCAAACCCCACAGTTCAAGAGAATGTAAGGCCTTGCCTGCAATGTCCATGTCCCAGAAAACAATAAATAAAAGATTTGTGGACTTTGTAACATAGAAACTAGGAGCATTAGTAGGCCATTCAGCCCTTCCAGCCTTTTCCATCATGGCTGACCATCCAACTGAATCCCCTGTTCCCGCTTTCTCTCCATACCCTTTGATCCCTTCAGCTCTAAGAACGATATCTACCTCCTTCTGGAAAACATTCAATGTTTTGACCTCAACTACTTTCCATGGCAGAGAATTCCACAGGCTCCCCACTCTCTGGGGGAAGACATTTCTCCACATCTCAGTCCGAAATGGCCCACTCCGTATCCTTAGACTGTGACCCTGAGTTCTGGACTCTTCAGTCATCAGAAACATCCTTCTTGTGTTTTCGTTGTCTTGTCCTGTTATAAATTTGTAGGTTTTTGAGATGCCCCTCATTCTTCTTAACTCCAGTGAATCCTAACTTATCCAGTCTCTCTTCATACGTCAGTCATAGAGATGTACAGCATGGAAACAGATCCTTGGGTCCAACTCATCCATGCCAACCAGATATCCTAAATTAATCTAGTCCCATTTGCCAGCATTTGGCCGATACCCCTCTAAATCCTTCCTATTCATATACCCATCCAGATGCCTTTTAAGTATTGCAATTGTACCAGCCTCCACCACTTCCTCTGGCAGCTCATTCCATACATGCACCACCATCTGCGTGAAAACGTTGCCCCTTAGGTCTCTTTTATATCTTTCCCCTTTCATCCTAAACCTATGCCCTCTAGTTCTGGACTTCCAAGTCCTGCTGTCCCAGGGGAACAGCCTGGTAAACCTTCATTGTGCTCCCTCAATAACCAGAACATCAGGAGACCAAAACTGCACACAATACTCCAGGCGTGGTCTCACTGAGGCCCTGTACACTTGCAAACTCTCAAAGATCCCTCTATCCCTACTCTCTGCCTTCTGCCAGTCAGCCAATCCTCTAACCATGCTAGTAGCCTATCCCTATCACTATGAGCTCTTAACTTATTTAGCAGTCTTCTATGTATCACTTTGCCAAAGGCCTTCTGGAAATCCAAATAAATCACACCCGGGGCGGCATGGTGGCACAGTGGTTAGCACTGTTGCCTCACAGGGCCAGAGACCTGGGTTCAATTCCCGCCTCAGGCGACTGACTGTGTGGAGTTTGCACGTTCTCCCTGTGTCTGCGTGGGTTTCCTCCGGGTGCTCCGGTTTCCTCCCACAGTCCAAAGATGTGCAGGTCAAGTGAATTGGCCATGCTAAATTGCCTGTAGTGTTAGGTAAGGGGTAAATGTATGGGTGGGTTGCGCTTCAGCGGGTCGGTGTGGACTTGTTGGGCCGAAGGGCCTGTTTCCACACTGTAACCTAATCTAATCACACCCACCGGCTCTCCTTTATCTAACTTGCTTGTTCCAACCTCAAAGAATTCAAACAGAGTTGTCAGGCATGTCCTCCCCTTGACTCAGCCCTATTTTATCATGGCAGGGAGAGGAAACAAGTCCCAAGGTGTAGGGGAGGGGAGCACATCCTGGGGAGTAGGGGGAGGGGGAGCCGGGGTAAGTAGCTCAAACTGGAAGTATCAGACCCAGATGTAGATAAGCTGCCGTCGGTATCATGAGATGTCCACTGATTGGTGAAGATTACTGAAAACAATTGGTATTCTCTTCCGGGTGCGATCAGATAAGGGTATGACTTGAATCTAAGTAGCTCACTGACTTTTCCTTTCACTCCCATTAGCTGATCAATGGTGTGGTGCTGCTGATTTTGTTGTCTGCCCTCAGTGACCCAGAACGGTACTACCTGACCCATGCTGAACTCGGCACTGACTTTGACCTCACCGATGATGCCAGTAAGTCCATAGCTTTTGTAAATGTTGCTGCACCCCTCCACATTCATCCTCTGCAACCCTACGGTCTTTCCCATGTCATGGTGTCTCACTTTGTTTTGCGTGACTGCGAAACTGGAATGTCCTGCTGGAGTGGTTGCTCGCTGTGCTCGGAAACCTCCCTCTACTCACTAAGGTGTCACAGAGCTTTGCTCTACATTCAGCTCTGCCTTTTCACCCGGGGGTGGCCTGAAAAGCACAGACTCTACCCGTCATGTGTTATCCCTGTGAAGATCTCAAATATTGGCTGCCAAGTGGGTCCAAACATCACAAAACCAAAATGTTGCAGATGTTGGAAATTGGAATCCAAATACCTGTGGAGAGAGAAAAAACAGAATTAACATTTTGAGCCTGATATAACTCTTCTTCAGAACTGAGTGCTGATAGCCTTGTTATGTAGATTAATGATTTGGATGATTTGGAGATGCCGGTGTTGGACTGGGGTGTACAAAGTTAAAAATCACACAACACCAGGTTATAGTCCAACAGGTTTAATTGGAAGCACTAGCTTCCAATGTATGTGGTTGTAGAAGGTCACATTTTTTATTCATTTCTGGGATGATGGCATCACTGGCCAGGCCAGTATTTATTGCCCAGAGAGCAGTTAAGCGTCAACCACATTGCTGTTGGTCTGGAGTCACCTGTAGGCCATACCAGATAAGGATGGCAGTTTCCTTCCCCAAAGGGCATTAGTGAATCAGGTATGTTTTTCCCAACAATCCACAATGAATTTATGGTCATCAATAGACTCTTAATTTCAGATATTTATTGAATTCAAATTCTACCATCGGCTCTGGCAGGATTCAAACCCACACCCCCAGAACATTAGCTGGGTCATTGGGTTAACAGTCCAGCAATAATACCACTAAGCCATTGCCTCCCTTTGATGACGTGAAAGTTGGCGGTGTTGTTGATAGTGAGGAGGATGGTTTCAGGCTATTGATATACAAGCAGAAAGCTGGAAGAACACAGCAAGTCAGGCAGCATCAGGAGATGGAGCTATTGATCAGCTGGTAAATTGGGCAGAGTATGGCAAATGGAATTTAATCCTGAGAAGTTCATTTTGGGATGTCTCGTAAGAGAAGGATGTACACAATAACGGTAGGTCCGAGGGAGTACTGAGGAACAAAGGGACCTTAGTGTACAAGACCATAGTTCCCTGAAGGAGTCAGTACAGGTAGACAGGTGGGGAAGAGAGTATATAGGATGCTTGTCTTCATTACCCAGGGCATGGAATATAGGAGCAAGGAAGTCTTGTTACAACTTTATAAAACGTTAGTTAGGCCACAGCTAGAATACCCTGTGCAGTTCTGGTCACCACACTATCACAGAAGGATGTGATTGCTCTGGAGAGAGTGCAAAGGAAATTCACTGGATATTGTTGGGGATGGAAAGTCTCAGTTATGAGGAGAGGCTGGATAGGCTGGGATTTGTTTACCCTGGAGCACAGGAGGCTGAGGGTGGATCTGATTCAGGCGTACAAAATTATGAGAGGCGCAGACAGGGTCAATCATGAGAATCTTTTTCCCATGGCAGGCATGTCTATTATCAGACAGTATACGCTTACGGTGAGGAGTAAGCGGTTTAGAGGGGATCTGGGGTGAACTATTCTCCCCCAGAGGGTAGTAGGAATATGGTAGGTGCTGCCTGAGAGTGTGGTGGGCGGGCAGGTACTCTCACAACATTTAAGAAACATCTGGATGAATACTTAAAATGCCAGGGCACAGTAGGCTGCAGACAAAGTACAGCTAAATGGGATTAGTATAGTTTGGTGTTTGTTAGTCACTATAGGCATGGTGGACAGACGGAGCTGTTTCTATGCTGTATGACTCTTTGTCTACAGCTCTCTGACTGTTTAATTATCCAGCAGTCTCTCAGTAAGCTTCCTACATCTGCTGCATGTATATTAAAACATTCTGTTGATAACTTGACTTCTAGCCATCAGTCTTGTATTTCCATTGCAAATCACTCCGTAGTAATTTAAAATGGGATCTTCCCTGCACAGACTTGTTCATGTTCTTTTGTAATTGGTCCACTGGATTCCTCAGAATCGCCTAAAATACCTTCTGAGGGCTTATTTCACGAGCATTTTTTTTTCAGTCACTGAACTCTCTCAGGTACGAGTTGTGGTGACAGAATGCAGGTACGCCTACAAAATAGATACAAACGCCTGAACAAGGATCGAGCATAGGCCACACAGCCCTTTGAACCAATCCACCATTCAGTCAGTGATCTGATTATGGGTGGCTGTGCTGGGTCTGGGTGGGGATCAGTGGGTCGGTGCAGACTTGATGGGCTAAATGGCCAACTCCTGCTTCTGTGTCTATGTCCTCATGGTTCTATGGCTCATGCAAGAACACTCATGAAAGGAGAGGAATGCAATCAACTGACTTGACATGTTTAAGGAAAATTAATTTCTCTGACCTGTTCTCCCATTTTTCTACGACAACTTGCTTGGATGTGGTGTCTAGAAATAATGTGTGTTTTCTTCTGTGTCTACGTCCTATTTTCTGTTTCAGATATCTGCATCGCTACTGCCGTTTCTCTCCTTATGATAACGATCTGTGGAATGGCCACTTATGGCGCATATAAGGTACTGTAAGTGAATGGCTAAAATCAGGATCCAACAGCCAAATTTGGTGGCTTTTATTTTGGTGATGCTATTGTAACCAATATGGATGTACAGTCAGTTCTGATTTCATACTATAGTTCAGTTCTTGTGCGATCTTGTGTTTTACAAAAATCATGTAACAGCCGTGCCATTTAAACTAGTGGGGCCAGAATCGCGTTATAGCCAATACAGTAAGGAAAGATCGTGTTCTACAAATAACGGTCTAAATACTTCAATCGGGTCAAAGCCAATTCGCGTTAAAGAAACAGGTGCTATAGCAGCACAGACTAAATTCGATATGATATTCCATCTGGGCCAATTGAATGCAGTTTTAGCAAGTCTATGCATTTTGAAATGAAAACCTATTTCACACTTCTCTTAAAACAAAATTGTTGATGGTTTGTGGGTGTCACTGTCTTGTCCATTTATTGCCCATCCCAGAAGGCAGCTAAGATTAAATGACATTTCATGGGTAAATAAGATTTCCTACAGGTCATCAGTTAAGCAGATGGTTTTTGATGACAAATGATAGCCATCAAATTAGGCCAACTGTCCATTCCATTTCACTGACCGCTATATGGATTTGAACCCATGCTCCAAGACCATTGGCTTGAGTTTCTGGATGGCTAGGACAGCGATAATTGCACCACTGCCTTCCCATATGGAGTCGTGCTTCTCCAGAACGGCATCTTCAGCAAATGAAAGGACTGGCCACTTCCACAATAGACCAGACAGTCCTGGTATCTCAGAGACCCCACTGCTGTTGGGTAGTTACCCAAAGCCTAGTGTCATCTGGAGTGGTTTAGTAGAGCCTGTGTCGGTTTGAGGCCGTGTGAATAAACAGTGGTGTTAACAACGATGGGGTGGATGTTATCTCCCGCCAATCCCCCCCTTAATAAATCCATAGCTGTTACTCCTTAGCATGGTGGTGTTAATGACCTGGGGTGGCATGTGAGTGAGGCCATTTAATAAGGGCTAGGATTGCGTTGGAGAAGACAGTTGTCTAACAGCTTGTCTGTTGCAATTACCCTCCTGATGTGAGTGAGGTGGCATAATAAAAAGATCTTCACTCTTTCCAGATTTGCTTCTTCATTCTTTTTTCAGTGACACCATTCCCATTTGAAGGAGACAGCTTGTTACCCATTTGGCATAGCTGAGGGAGTGGCAGCATAGTGATCATCTGACTGTCTAACAATTCAGAGCCTCAGGAAAATGTTCTGGGGACCATGGGTTCAAATCCCACTTGGAGTAATTGGAAATGAATTAGAATTTCCTTTATTGTCCTGTGTACTCAAGTACAGGAGTACAGTAAAAAGTTTACAATATCGCCTGTATGGTGCCATCTTAGATAGAAAATGGCCCTCGACAGAAATAGAAAAATAAAGGAAAAGAGGTTACATTACCTTACTGTGATTCATAGTATAAGGTAGAAAAATAAGAAATAATGTTAAAAAGATAAACATTGCAGTCTTTGTATAAAGGGCACTAGTAGATCAGCACAAGGGGCTTCCATATGTGGTCTGACCAGGCTCACAAACCACTGACAGCCCACCCCGTCCCCAGTCCAACAACCATCCCCACTCCATGTACTCTGATGGTCCCCACTCTGCTCAGGGGCCCTCCAACCATCCCCGCTCTGCTCCGGATCTTTACTCCTGTCCCTGCTCCACATGAGCCTCTAGCCCGCTCTGCATCTCTGGGACACCCGCACCAAACACCTCCACTGCCCTGCAGCTGACCACTTCAACTCCCCCTCCCACTCTGCCAAGGACATGCAAGACCTGGACCTCCTCCATCGTCAAATCCAACCCACCCAACACCTCACCTTCTGCCTTGGGACCCTCCAACCCCCCACCTCCACCCTCCTATTTATCTCTCAGCTCCCCCCCCCACCCCAAATATCTGATAAAGGGCTCTTGTCCGAAATGTCGATTCTCCTGCTCCTCAGATACTGCCTGACCTGCTGTGCTTTTCCAGCACCACACTTATCAACTCCAATTGCTGCTCCAAGGTAAGTTTTTTTCAAAAACACTGAAAGAAACTTAAAATAAAAGAGAGAGGAAGAAGGGGGAAAGGAAAACGCAAAAAGAGGAGGGAATGGATGAGCCGCAGGTTGAGGAGCCGCCATCTTAAATGCAATTTCAATAAAAATTTGGTGACCTAAGGGTGACCCTGTAACCGCTGTCAGTTGTTGTAAAAACTAAGCTTGTTCACTCATGTACTTTAGGAAATTTTCACAGCAATGTAGTTGACTCTTAACTCTCTCTCTGGTCAACTGAGAAAGGGCACTAATTGCTGGCCTAGCCAGTGACACCCACATCCCCTGAATGAGTAAAGGGAAAATGTGTGGCTTGGTGTTAATAGTTGTTGAGCAGTTTCAAGATGGCTTTAAATTCTCTAACCTTTCTGACTTAAGCAAGTGAAGTCCAAGTTCTTGTTTGTGACAACAAAGAATAATACTGTAACATGGGAAAAATCAACTCAGTTCAGTGGTTTCTAATTCTATGAGCTTCCAACAGCTCTGGATTTTTACATTTAACAGTTCTCATGCAGACCCCAGTAATTGCTGACAGTTTCAGGTGAATAATAACTGTAAAATTCACTCTCATCATTGCCACAAAATCTGGAGCAACAGTTTGTTCTCATGGTTAGCCGTGTAGAGCAGCTCATTTTTTAAATTCATTTGTGGGATGGGGGCATCGCTGGCTGGGCCAATATTTATTGCTCATTCCTAGATGCCTTCAAGAAGGTGCCCTCAGAAAGCAAGGAGTGAAGGATAGAACTGGACCCAATCTTTACAGAGGCTTATAAGCATTTCTTTAAAGAGATATAGATCAAAAACATGCCCCTCCCACCAAACAACCCAGTTTTTAAACCTTCTTGAACTGCTGAAGTCTATATACTGTAGACAGAACCGCAATGCCCTTAGGGATGGAATTCCAGGATTTTGACCCAGTGACATTGAAAGAAATGCGATATATTTCCAAGTCAGGATGGTGAGTGGCTTGGAGGGAACTTGCAGGGGGTGGTGTTCCCATGTAACTGCTGCCCTTGTCCTTCCAGGGGGAAAATGAGTTTGGAAGGTGCTGTCCAAGAAACTTTAGTGAATTTCTGCAGTGCGTCTACTGAATGTCGGTAGTGAAGGGTGCGGATGTGGTGCCAATTGTATTAATGGCACTGTTAATGGCTAGGATTCATGATTCCTGTTTTGTGCATTTTGAGTTTTAATGTTTATGATGTGGTGACTGACTAAAAGTGCTTCAATCTGAATTTGTGAATTGCTTTGGAATGCATTTTCTCCATATTTTGTCAATGAGATGGCAAGAAAACAAAGTTACATTTTCTGCTACTTAAAAGTGACAGATAGATTCAATGTTTTGGGTGTAATAGTATATCTGTCTATTCCAGATCCTCATCTATTCTTAGGAAGAGTCATTAGTTAACTCTGCAGCAATTTCTGTTTGCATTCCAAATCTCCATTGACTTACTATTCACTCCCAGCCAATTCTATTATGTTTGGTGTACTTCATGCATTATTAAATCAACATCAGACAAATCTTAAAGCAAAATCCAAAATACTGTGTATTATGGAAATAGAATCAGAAAATGCAAGAAGACTCTTTCACCGCTGTTATACACCAGAAAGTTAGGGGCGGTAAAGGATAGAACTGGATCCAATCTTTACACAGGCTGATAAGCATTTCTTTCAAGAGATATACATTACAAACATGTCCCTTCCACCCTAACAGCCCAGTTTTTATAAATAAAAACAGAAAATACAAAAAACACTCAGCTGGTCATGCAACGTCTGTGAAGAGAGAAGGAGCATTAACATTTCAGTTTGATGACCTTTCATCCATACTGAGTCTATCACTATGTCACATGACCATTTTGTTCTTGTCCCATCCAACCCCTTGCCTGAAACCTGCTGGATCTCTAACTGTTGCAAGCTTTGATGAAAGGTCATTGACTTGAAATGTTAATCCACTCTCTCTCTGCATGCACAGATGCTGCTTAGCCAGCTGAAGTTCTTTTCACAATCCTGAAATATTATTTGTTGAGTAGACGAACTGTTGATCCCACCATTCATCTCCGTCCCACTGCCACATTCCCCACTCTTATCAGCCCACACTCTCAAAAAGTTACAATGCAAAGACAAGGGAAACACAAGGAAAAATATCTAACGAAATAATGAGCTTCCCTTTCTTGCATTTGGAGGAGATGGTGACATATACTCGATATTATACATACTTGAGTAATAGTTTAGATTAGATTCCCTACAGTGTGGAAACAGGCCCTTCAGCCCAACCCGACCCTCCGAAGAGTAACCCACCCAGACCCATTCCCCGACCCACCTCGCACTATGGGCAATTTAGCATGGCCAATTCACCTGACCTGCACATCTTTGGACTGGTGGGAGGAAACTGGACCACCCGGAGGAAACCTACGCAGATACGGGGAGAATGTGCAAACTCCACACAGACAGTCACCCGAGACTGGCATTGAACCTGGGACCCTGGTGCTGTGAGACAGCAGTGCTAACCACCGAGCCTCTGTGCCGCCCCTAGTCGAATGTTTTGATTCGTAACCAGCTAGTGCTGAGCAAGCCACTCAGTTTCGGGGCATTTACAGCAGAGGGGAAAGTGAGGACTGCAGATCAGAGTTGAGAGTGTGATGCTGGAAAAGCACAGCAGGTCAGGCAGCATCCGAGGAGCAGGAGAATTTCTAAGGTTTAATTTATGGGGTCGACTATTACATGGACACTACTTTTGAGGGGCTGAAATTCATGCCCGTCAAAAGTATCATTATCAGGAGCCCAACTGATCTCTAAACGAATTAACGAAAAAAATTGAATTATGGTAATTCTGAAAACCCAGAGCGGAATATAACAGCCAGCGGACTGGAAGACTAGGCACAGGGCGGAACAACCGGCAGACTGGAAAACTGGAGCGGGAACGTGATGGCCAGCACACGGACTCATAAACATTGATCTGTTATCTATGAATAACTAGGGTCGACTTTTACACGAGATGTATGGAAAATTCCAGATTATTTGGCCAAACATAGGGGGTCGACATTGACATGAGATTGGCTATTACTTGAGTATATGTGGTACTGAGCATGTCACTAGAATAGACCTTCAGAGGCCCAGAGTGATGTCCTGGCAAATAGGCTTCAACTTCCAACAGGGCAGCTGATAAAGTTTAACTTCAGTTTATTCAAAAACATCATCTCAATTATGAAGCTCTCATCAGCTGTTGTAAAAATTCATTTTGTTAATTAATGTCTGTTAACCATTATTACCTGGTCTGGTTATTTATATAACTCCAGTAACGTGGCTGACCCTTAACTGTTAATTTTTGATTCGTAACCAGCTAGTGCTGAGCAAGCCACTCAGTTTCGGGGCATTTACAGCAGAGGGGAAAGTGAGGACTGCAGATGCTGCAGATCAGAGTTGAGAGTGTGATGCTGGAAAAGCACAGCAGGTCAGGCAGCATCCGAGGAGCAGGAGAATCGACGTTTCTCGCATAAGCCCCTCATCAGGAATGAAACGTCGATTCTCCTGCTCCTTGGATGCTGCCTGACCTGCTGTGCTTTTTCAGCAACCTACTCTCATTTACAGATGAGTTAAAGAAACACTAATCCTTCGCCAGTGACACCCATGTTGATCAGGGGTACATTCTTGAAGGGGCAACTGTAGTGCCTGGTCAATCCTATCAGGATACTGATATAAAGGTGTCATATTCTAGTGTAAATACAGTGTCTGTGTCACTCTCTCAGTTTTGCAAAACTTAACATTTTTTTTGTTTCTTCATTGTCTTCCAGCAACTCAGTGCATGGATCGTCCCATTCTTCTGTTACCAGATCTTTGACTTTGCCCTCAATACTCTTGTAGCCATCAGTGTGGTCATCTATCCAAACTCTATTCAAGACTACCTGCGACAACTGGTATGAAATATACAATGTTGTGAAATCATATAATAATGCAAGACCAGATTATAATGTACCTCCACCCACATTATCTACTGCATCCGCTGCAGCCGGTGTCAGACCTCACTTTTCCTCCCAGATTATAATGTCCTCAAACATACAAGATAGGAGCAGAAGTAGGCGATTCAACCCCTTGAGCCTGCTCCACCATTCAGTATGAACATGTCTGGTCATCCAACCCAGTCCATGTTCATTCTACTAAAGTCTTTGTTCATTCTAAACAACAAAGTTCAATCACCAAGTTCCCTAAACTATTTTACTCCAGTGCATACAGACTGAGTCTGTCCAATCAGTCTCTGTAATTTAACCTGTTCAGCCACGATGTCATTCTGATGGCTCAGCACCGCATTGTCTCCAAAAGCAATATGGATTAATCTCAAAATGTAGGTTGATATCTATTTCTAAACAAGAAAGAGCCCTGGAAATTAAGGAAAGCAGGAGCAGGGACTGAGTTGGATGATCAGCTGTGTTCATATGGAATGGTGAAGCAGGCATGAAGGGCAGAATGGCCTACTCCTGTTCCTGTGAAAGAACAGAAGGATAAAGAAGTTGGAGTGAGTCGGAAGAGTGTTGGGGAGGTTCATGTGATAGGTCCCTGGGATCTGATCAAGTGTATCCCAGAATATTGTGGGAAGCTTGGAAAGAGATTGAGGGGTGTCTAGCAGAGCTATTTGTACCATGAACAGCCACGGGTGAGGTGCCTGAAGACTGGAGGGTGGTTAATTATAAAATCATAGAATCCCTTCAGTGTGGAAGCAGGCCATTCAGCCCTTCGAATCCACACCGACCCTCTGTATAGCATCCCACCCAGATCCACCCTCGCTATCCCTGTAACCTTGCATTTCCCATGGATAATCCACCCAACTTGCACATCCCTGGACATTTTGGGCAATTTAACATGGACAATCCACCTAAACTGCACATCCCTGGACACTATGTTGTGTCTTTATTTAAGAAAGTCTGCAAGGAGAAGCCAGGAAACCATAGACCAGTGAGTCTGACATCAGTGGTTGGTAAGTTGTTGAAGGGAATTCCGAAAAACAGGATTTATATGCATTTAGAAAGGCCAGGACTAATTTGGGATCGTCATCATGGCTTTATGCATGGGAAATCGCATCTCACAAACTTGATTGATTTTTTGTTTGAGGATGTCACCAAGAAATTGATGAGAGCAGAGCAGTGAATGTTGTCTACACGGATCTGAGCAAGGCCTTTGACAAGGTTCTGTCCGGCAGACTGGTTAGTAAGGTTCGATCATATGGGATCAAAGGAGAGCTTGCCAACTGGATACAAATTGGCTTGATGATAGGAGACAGAGGGTAGTGGTGGAGTTCATTTTTCAGACTCAACGCCTGTGACAATGGAGTTCTGCGGGGATTGGTGCTGGGTCTACTGTTGTTTCCATTTACATAAATGATTTGGATAGCCGAGCCAATAGGCCGAGGAGTGGCAGATGGAGTTTAATTTGAATAAATGCAAGGTGTTGCATTCTTATAAGGCAAACAGGGCAGGCTTTGTGCAGTTAACGATAGTGCCCTGGGGAATGTTCAGAACAGAGAGACCTAGGAATTCAAGTATATAGTTCCTTGAAACTTACATCACAGGTAGACTGGTTTAGCATGCTTGCCTTCATTGCTCAGACCATTGAGTATAAGAGTTGGGACATCATGTTGCGATTATAGTGAATGTTGATACGACCAATTTTGGAGTACTGTGTCCAGTTCTGGTCACCCTGCTATAGGAAAGATATTCTTAAATTGGAGAGGGTGCAGAAAATATTTACAAGGATGTTACTGGGACTGGAGAGTTTGAGTTATAATGAGAGGCTCGAGGTTGAGTGGTAACCTTATAAAGGGTTATAAAGTCATTAGGGCCACAGATAAAGGGAACAGCAGAAAGTCTTTTCCCTAGGGTGGGGGAGTCCAGAACCAGAGGACATAGGTTTAGGGTGAGAGGGGAAAGATATAAAAGAGATCTAAGGGGCAACTTTTTCACGCAGAGGGTGGTACGTGTATGGAATTAGCTGCCAGAGGAAGTGGTGGAGGCTGGTACAATTGCAACATTTAAAAGGCATTTGGATGGGTATATGGAAAGGAAGGGTTTGGAGGGATATGGGCCGGGTGCTGGCAGATAGGACTAGCTTGGGTTGGGATATCTGGTTGGCATGGACGAGTTGGACCGAAGGGTCTGTTTCCGTGCTATACATCTCTATGACTCTATGACTCTAGGCTGAGAGGCGACCTGTCTATAAAATTATGAGATGCATGGATAGAGAGGAAAGTTAGAATCTTTTTCCCCAGGGTGGAAATGTCAAATACTAAGGGGTATAGGTTGAAAGTGGAGTGGGGGGGGGGGGGGGGGGAAGCAAGTTTAAAGGACATATAAGTGACAAGTGTTTTTAATACATAGTGGGTGGTATGTGCCCGGAAAATACTGCCAGAGAAGATGGTAGAAGCAGATACAGTAGCAATGTTTAAGAGGCATGTAGGCAGACACATGAACAGGCAGCGAGTAGAGAGGTACAGACCATGTGCAGCAGATAGGATTAGTTTGGAATGGCGTCATGATCAGCACAAACATGTTGGGCTGAAGGGCCTGTTCCTGTGCTGTACTGTTCTATATTCTATGGTAGCAGAATGACATAATCAGAGCTTCAGTAATCTGGGGGCTGAGGCTAATGCTATGGCAATGCAAGCTGAAATCCCAAACTGATAGCTGCTGAAGTTTATATTTAATGAATAAAATCTGGAATGCATAACTAGTCCCAGTCACACTTCAGTTTCACTTTGATCATTATAAGTAACACTTAGTCATAGCAAACATGGAGCTACCATCAATTGTTATAGAAACTAAACTGGTTCACTAACTCACTTTGGAAGACCTAATCTGCTGTCCTTACCCAATCTGGCCTTCAACGTGACTCCAAACCCATAGCAATGTGGTTGACCCTTAATAGCCATCTAGAATTGTGTAGTGAGCTACTGAGTTACAATCAAAAAGGCAACTCACCACTTCCTTCACAGGGTAATCAGGGTCGGGCAGCGATGCACAAGAATGAATTGAAAAAATGGGCAAAGGCCTTTGCCCACTGAGTAGTGAGAATGTGGAAGTCATTACCCGAAAGAATTTGTTAAAAGTAGATAATATTAAATGCATTTAAGGAGAAATGGATAAACATGTGAGGGGGAATGAAAAGGTAGATCATGTTATATTGGTAAGGGTGGGTTAGGTCATATTGATAATGGTAGGTCAGGTCATATTGGTAAGTGTAGGTCTGGTCAGATTAGTAAAGGTAGGTCGGGTCAAATTGGTAAAAGTCGGTCAGGTCAGCTTAGTAAGGGTAGATTAGGTCACATTGGTAAGGGTAGGTTAGGTCAGATTGGTAAAGCTAGGGTAGGTCAGATTGATAATGGTAGGTCAGGTCGTATTGGTAAGGATAGGTCAGGTCAGATTAGTAAGGGTAGGTCAGGTCAGATTAGTAAAAGTTGGTCAGGTCAGCTTAGTAAGGGTAGATTAGGTCATATTGGTAAAGCTAGATTAGGTCAGATTGGTAAGGGTAAGTTAGGTAAAATTGAAGGTAAGGGTAAGTTAGGTTATATTGAAAAGGGTAGGTCAGGTCATATTGGTAAGAGTGGGTTAGATCAGATTAGTAATGGTAGATCAGGTCATATTGGTAAGAGTAGGTCAGAGCATATTGGTAAGGGTAAGTTAGGTCATATTGGTAAGGGTAGGTTAGGTCATATTTGTAAAGGTTACTCAGGTCAGATTAGTAAGGGTAGGTTAGGTCAGACTGGTAAGGGTAGGTTAGGTCATATTGGTAAAAGTCAATCAAGTCAGATTAGTAAGGGTAGGTTAGATCAGATTGGTAAAGATAGGTTAGGTCAGATTGGTAAAGGTAGGTTAGATCAGATTGGTAAGGGTAGGTTAGGTCATACTGGTAATGGCAGGTTAGGTAAGATTGGTAAGGGTCGGTTAACTCATATTGATAAGGTTAGGTCAGGTCATATTGGTAAGAGTAGGGTAGGTCAGCTTGGTAAGGATTGGTTAGGTCATAGAGTTATACAGCACAGATAAAGCTCTTTAGCCCATTCACACTATCTCACTTTCCAGGTTGGTGGGAGAGGGATCAGGAGCTGTGGAAACACCAGTATAGATAAGTTTGCCTCATGGTCTGTTTCTGTGCTGTTCACGTTTTGGATATGCCACTCTAGAGGCAGCTCTGCGAGCATTTATTTTTCACATTCCTTTTTCACAGCCTGCTAATATCCCCTACAAGGAGCACCTTATGTCAATGAACCCAGCGTGCCTGGTGTTTGTTGTTCTTTCCTTCATTGGCATCATTCTGGCCTTTAAGGTAAGCTTGAGCCTCTTAGTTTATCAGAGTGACTGTATGAGCTATAACAATGATATGTGATTGATGCTCCCTATCCTGACTCAGGCCTTCAAGTACACCATTGATGGTGACTGTTACCTTTTTCATTTTAATCCATCATTTTCATAAATGACTCATATTTTAATTTTCCAGGAAGTAATCTTTTAGCAACATAATCCAGCCAAAAATATCATGGAAAAAGCTAAAGATTGAACAATTCCACTTGCAGAAATTTGTAAAACATGCATTCAAGAGGCAATGTGCTGATTTCAGCTCTAAGAAAGAACATTAGCTGGCTGCTACACACACTCTCCAACCACTTGCTGTGATTACCAAATATTAACTTACGTGATTAATTAAAAGCTATGAAGGCGTGAGAGAGGATGCAGAAAAGGTTTTTGAGAAAGGTTCCAGGGATGTGGAACTTCAGAGAAACATAGGAGATAGGAGCAGGAGTAGGCCATTTGGCCCTTCAAGCCTGCTAGGCCATTCAATATGATCATAATCGATCATCAAACTCAATCCCTAATCCCACCATCCTCCATATCCCTTGATTCCTTTAGTCAGGTAAACTATATCTACCTTCTTCTTGAAAATAAAATGTTTTGGCTTGACCACTTCTTGTGGTAAAATGAATTCCGTAGACTCAGTCCCTAGGTGAAGAAATCTTTCCTCATCACAGTCCTGAAATGTTTAATCCTTACCCTTAAACTATGATACCTGATTCTGAACATCCCCACCATCTGGACCATCCTTCTTGCATCTTGAATGGTTCACTCTTCCTTCACTCCCAACAACAATTAACCTCTGCCTTCAGCCCCACAGCACCTTCCTTGCAACCGCCGAAGGTGTAGCACCTGCACATTTCTCTCCTCCCTCCCCAGCATCCAAGGGCTCTAACACACCTTCCAGGTAAAGCAGCACTCTACTTGCGCTTCTCACAATTGAGTCTACTGCATTCGCTGCTCACAATGTGGTCTCCTGTACATTGGGGAAACGAAGTGTAGACTGGGTGACTGCTTCACAGAATACGTACGTTCTGCCCGCAAAAACGAACCTGAGCTTCCAGTTGCCTGCCACTCCAACACACCACCCTGTTCCCTGGCCAACATCTCTGTCTCAGGCTTGCTGCAGTGTTCCAGTGAAGCTCACAGCAAGCTGGAAGAACAGCACCTCATTTTCTGCTTGGGGACCCTGCAGCCCTCTGGACTGAATATCAAGTTCAATAATTTCAGGGCTTGAGCTCTCCCATGTCCCAACCACCTACCCAACAAATCACATAGTCTGCCATTATACAAAACCCATTGTTAGCCACTAACAGTCTCCACTAACAGCTACTCAGCCTACCAGCCACATGGTTATCCATTCCTTCATCTATCCAACTGTTCTTCTCTTGCTTTAGACTTTATTCCCAATCACCTATCGTTTACTCCTATCGACGGAGTAGATAGGGAGAAATTGTTCTCATGGGTGAAAGGAACAGGACAAAGAGAATGCAGATTTAAGAAATAAAAGAAGGAAATAGTAACATAGGGGGATATATTCTCACACAACAAGTAGTTAGAATCTGGAATGCAGAGGCAGGTTCAATCTAGGACTTCAAGAGGGAATTCACTTATTGTCTGATAAGGAAGACTGAGCAGAGTTACAGGGAGACTGGCATGAGGTGCGTTACTCATTTTGAGAGTAGTCACAGGCAAGATGGGTCAAATGGCCTCCCTCTGTGCTGGAACATTAAATTTCAATTTCAGTTCCAATGAATTTCAAACCGAGGGGCACACTTTAAGGTGAGAGGAGAAATATTTGAAAAAGACATGAGGGACAGTTTTTTTTATACAGAGTTGTTAGTCCAGAGGAAGTGGTGGGTGCAGCTTCCCCCCTTGTATATTTTAGTTTTGGGCTCAATATCTAATTTGAAGCACCTACGTCTGTCCAAAATCTTCGGGTATGTCTCACCTCCATCATCTTTCGCCTAATGAAAGCAAACCAATGTAGACGGTCTGTCTCGACACCTAATCTCATACAATAGAATTGTAAAAAGGCTATTTTTGTTTCTATGGACATTTGCAGATCTTAACTGTGTTTCACAATCAGACGTATACCGTACCATTTGCCTCGGTTTGTTTACCATGCATAACTAGCCACACAGCTGGATTTCAAGGGAAAGCTGGTGAAAGCAGAGATCATATTAAATAAAATCAGAATAAATAATCATAATAAATAATCAGAAGATTTAGACACTCAGATTCATACACTGGTTGAAGAGCCTTAGCTATAGCTGATAGGAAAAGACAAATAGGAGGCATTGGCAACAGTTACAACATCACAAAGACATTTGGATAAGTTCATGAATAAGAAATGTTCAGAGGGGTATAGCAGGTAGGGTGGGACTGGTTTGGTTTGGATTATGGTCGGCATAGACTGGTTGGGCCGAACGGTCTGTTTCCATGCTGTATGACTCAGATTCATAGAAACCCCACAGTGTGGAAGCAGGCCAGTCGATCCATTGCGTCCACACTGACCCTCTGAAGAGCATTCCAGTCAGATCCAACCCTGCTCCATTATCCTTGTAAACCTACACTTCCCGTGGCCAATCCACCTTAACCAGCACAAGTTTGGACTGTGGGAGGAAACCGGAGCACCCAGAGGAAACTCATGCAGACATGGGGAGAATGTGCAAACTCCACACAGACAGTGGTCCAAGGTTGGAATTAAACCTGGGTCCCTGTCAGTGTGAGGCAGCCATGTTAACCACTGAGCCACCGTGCTGCCCTTAATCTATAACACTTCTCTGCCTCTGATCAGAAAGTGATAGTGCAACATGTGTCTAAGCTTTCAAGTACATCTGGTACTTTTCTGATTCTCTTGTGACCTTTTCCTGCTATTACATACAGGACAGAGATTACCTGAGGTATCATTTCTCATTCATCGTCTGAGCTTTGACCCAGCTCTGATGCCCCATTATCAGAGCATTGTGAATCTAAGACTCACTCTCGGACATGGGTACATAATCTGCAGAACTCTGCCCCTGCAGTACTGAGGAATTGCAGCATTAGTGGATATACAATTGACATTTAGCAGATTTTGTTGATGGCACCAATCTATGTGCCTTTCGACTGCTTTGATATATGGACCAAATAAGTGGATTTCTGTCTGACTAGATCTTGATGCGTATAAAAACATTCCTTTGTTTAATCCATAATAGGGATGTGGCTAGGCCCCTTCCTGATGAAGGGCTTATGCCTGAAATGTCGATTCTCCTGCTCCTTGGATGTTGCCTGACCTGCTGTGCTTTTCCAGCAACACACTTTCGACATGTGGCTAGGCCAACATTTAAGTCGAACTGTAAGAGAAGGAGAAGGTGGTGGTTAGCTGCTATCCAGTGGATATATTGGACCAGATGTTGCCAGTGTTGACTGACTACAGAGATCCACCACAAGGTCACTTATCGCAGTCTGAAGAAAGTTATTCTAGCCTTGCATAAACTTTGATAAGACAGCCGGACTTTTATCTGCTGAAGAAAATATTGCATTGGGAAGGTTTGATTCAAGCAATTCCAATGTCTGAGATTATAATATCGAGACAAAACTCTCTACGTTGGGTTGCTTTGATTAGGGGAAAATTGATGGAGGTGAGACATAACCCAAGATTTTGAAGATTACTCAGAAATGTAGATAGAAGTTTGTGCTTCAAATTAAATATTGAGCCTAAAACTAAAATATATGAGTGGGGAGGCTGCAGAAGGATTTGGATAGGCTAGGAGAGTGGGCAAAGAAGGGGCAGATGGAATACAATGTGGGAAAATGTGAGGTCATGCACGCTGTTAAGAAGAATAGAGGCATGAGTCGACAGTGAAGCCTCATTCCTGATGAAGGGCTTATGCCCGAAACGTCAATTCTCCTGTTCCTTGGATGCTGCCTGACCTGCTGTGCTTTTCCAGCACCACACTCTCAACTCTAATCTCCAGCATCTGCAGTCCTCCCTTTCTCCCAGTATGGAGGCATGGACTATTTTCTAAATGGGGAGAAAATTCAGAAGTCTGAAGTGCAAAGAGACATGGGAGTTCTAGTCCAGGATTCTCTCAAGGTAAACTTGCAGGTTGAGTCAGTAGTTAGGAATGTAAATGCAATGATGGCATTTATTTTGAGAGGACTTGAATATAAAAGCAGGGATGTACTTCTGAGACTCCATATCACTCTGGTCAGACCACATTTGGAGTATTGTGTGCAGTTTTGGGCCCCATATCTCAGGAAGGATTTGGATAGGCTAGGAGAGTGGCCCTGCATTGTGTTCAGAGGAGGTTCACGAGAATGGTCCCAGGAATGAAAAGCTTAACATATGAGGACTCTGGGTCTATACTTGATGGAGTTTAGAAGGGTGAGGGGGGATCTAACTGAAACATACAGAATGGCCTGGACAGAGTAGTTTTTTTAAAATTAGAATTTAGAATCCCTACAGTGTGGAAACAGGCCATTTTGGCCCAACAAGTCCACACTGACCCTCCAAAGACCCATTTTCCTGTCCTATTATTTTACATTTCCCCTGACTAATGTACCTAATCTACACATCCCTGCACACTATGGGCAATTTAGCATGGCTAATTCACCTAACCTGTACATCTTTGGATTATGGGAGGAAACAGGAGCACCCGGAGGAAACCTGCACAGTTGTCCAAGGCTGTAATCAAACCCAGGTCCCTGATGCTGTGAGGCAGCAGTGCTAACATTGAGCCACCATACCACCCCATAACCGTGTTGGGAAGATGTTTCCATTGGTAGAGAGAATAGGACCCTCAGGCACAGCCTTAGAGTAAAGGAAAGACCTTTTAGAATAGAGATAAGGAGAAACTTCTTCAGCCAGAGAGTGGTCAATCTATGGAATTAATTCCACAGAAGGCTGTGGAGGCCAGGTCATACAGTATAATTAAGACGGAGATAGATAGGTTCTTGAGTATCAAGGGGATCGAGGGTTATTGGGAGAAAGCACGAGGATGGGGTTGAGAAAATTATCAGCCATGATTGAACGGCAGAACAGACTTGAGGGGCTGAATGGCCTAATTTCTGCTCCTCTGTCTTATGGTCTTGACAATTTCAAACAAAACAAAATACCAACATTTTTATAGTGCTCAGTTTGTTTGACACTGAACCCAGGTAGTTATTAGTGCCTTTTAAAAAGGGGGGAGCAAATGTGTGGGTAAGAGAAGGATTCTGGTGTTTAAAAAAGAACACAATAGGGATGATCGATCGAACATTGTGTGGTATTTAGTGGTTCCTGAACTGGACGTTTGTAATATTCTTACCAAATTAAGACCATAATGTTAAGACCTGAAGAGCAATTCAGAACGCTAAAGGAACTCTCAGTCTACGGAGAGAGGAACAAGGTTGATGTTACACACAAACAAGGAACAATAGTCAGCCCCTTGGCCCTTCGAGTCTTCACCATTTAACAAGACCGTGTTTGGTCTGATTTTAATCTCAACTTTACATTCTGACATATTCATCTTTCATCCCTGAGATTCTGTCTATCTCTGCCTTAAAAGTATTTAGAGATTCTGCATCAATACCTTTTGGAATCCCAAAGACTCACAACCTTCTGAGAGAAAATAATGTTTCCTCATCTCTGTTTTAAATGGGCGGCCCTTAATTTTTAAACTATAATACCCCACCCCTAGTTTTAGAAGAATTCCAAGATGCCTCATCTTCAGAACCCAATCTTTATTATCTTTTGTAAGCACTAATGTACGAGAGATGCCCATTATAAAGTAACACCTCCTTAACCAAGTACCATGGCTTCAATCTTGCTCCTCTGAATAGGTTCACAAATGATTCCCTGGTTGGTCCCCACTACATGCATTCAACTAAATACTTGTAATAGACAAGTTACACTGAATGGCACACCTCTCCGAGCTCCTATCCTTTAATCATTCCTTATGCAAACTCACATATTATTTCTGAATATTCTCCCACCCAAATAAAACAATTTTAAAGTTATATGTTCCATAGTCAGAATATTCCTCTAAATCTGAGTACTTTTACACTCAACTCTACCACTTCAAACCCCCTCCCACTCTCCCAAGGACATGCAAGTCCTGGTCCACCTCCACTGCCAAGTCCTAGTCATCCAACAACTGGAAGAAGAACGCATTATCTTCCGCCTTGGGACCCTTCAACCACACAGCATCAACGTAGCCTTCACCAGTTTCCAAATCTCCCCTCCACCCACCTCATCACAGATCCAACTCTCTAACTTGGCACCACCCTCTTGAACTGTCCTACCACCACCCCCACCCCCGCCTACATTCCTGATGAAGAGCTAATGCCAGAAACGTCAACTCTCCTGCTCCTCAGATGCTGCCTGCCCTGCTGTGCTTTTCCAGCACTACACTCTCTACTCTGATCTCCAGCATCTGCAGTCCTCAAACTCTCCTGCTTTTATACTCAGACATACAAGCCACATAAGTGGATTTCTGTTTGACTAGATTTTGATGTGAGTGAATGCCCAGAATAAATGAACAAATATTCCTTTTTTAATGGGATGATAGATTAACGGGGAGGGCGACTTGGAGTGGATGTGCTTTCACTTGTCAGATTATGAATGGGAACAGACCAGAAATGTTACTGCACCTTTCTCAGATCAAATAACACCTTTCTGTACATTTTGAACTGGAGTCTCTTCCTGCTTTTTACAAAGTGCAATTTTATTCTTCGTACCTGTCATGACAGGAGGATTTTCTTCTTTAGGATTTGAAAATATTTATATATATATAAATATTAGAAGGTGCCAAAAAAAATTAACAGTCAATGGATTAAACTGCTGTTAAAGGACTTGGAATCAACACAGTCCCATAGAATAATATTGTCATTGGCTGGATTTAGGTATTTTCTACTCTGGGTAACTGGACTCTCTTACAGTCATTATATTCCTGTGTCAGGATGTAAAGATCAATGGTGTCTGACTGACTATGATGCTTTTAACAAATTGGAATCTACATCAAATGGTAGCAGTGATTTATCCATCAGTGCTGGGATTGTAAAATTATGCAGAAGAAAACTTCTCTGTGGAGCTGAAAATCAAACCTGGAAACATTAGAAATCAAAAACATAGCTGCTTGTAATATAGTTGGGTTCTTTCAGAGGGGAGTCAATCTGTGGAATTCTTTACCACAAAGGACTGTCAAGGTTAGGTTATCAAGTACATTCAAGGCTGAGACAGACAGACTTTTAATCAGGAAGGGGAGTTGAGGATTATGGGGAATAGGTAGGAAATTGGAGTTGAGGATTATAACTTCAGCTGTAATCTCATTGAATGGCAGAGCAGACTTGATGGGCTGATTGGCCTAATTATGCTCTTATTGTCTTATGGTCTGATGGCTCTCAGAGTGATTTGTGTGCAGCAAACACCACCTACATTCTCACACAGGACCTGGCTCTCTGACGGGAAAGGAATTTGTTCACATCTTGCACCATTGCCATGGAGGGAGATATTATGTCAATGAGTTTGGAGAAGATTTGTAGCTCAGGTTGAGGATGTAAGTTTGCTCGCTGAGCTGGAAGGTTCATTTTCAGACATTTCGTCACCATAATAGGTAACATTGTCAGTGAGCCTCCGGTGAAGCACTGATGTTATGACCCACTTTCTGTTTATGTCAATATTGTGTCAATATTAAAAAGTATAAAATGTGTGTTCAGAGATGTGGCTCTTGGATTGGGCTCTTCAGCCACACAAGAGCTCACAGAATCAAAGTCTACCTGCTGGTCAGAGATTAACCTGCTACGATGGGCAGTGAATAGTTCCTGCTGTAGCTCTATCCACCCTTTTTACCTACTGTATAAAATGGTGTTCCTTTTGTACATTTGGTTTCTTCTGTCCCTGATGAATGCAAGATGGAAAGCTTTGAATTTGTCGAACTCTTAAAATAAAATCAATGGAAAAGTGGAATGGAAGCAAATCACAGAATTCATACAGTTCAGAAGGAGGATGCACAGTGAAACTGGTCAGTACCCAAAAGGGACCAGTTTCAGCAGAAATCTTTCATGGTCTGTTGAAAATTGACTTATAGCCAATTTCTATTCCCTTAATAGGAATATAAGAATTGTTAGATAAAGATCAGGGTCATCTTGTTCGTGTACAGTTAGTCTCATGATACAAGAAAAGGATTGTTGACTAAATGAAAACAGTCAATCTTTACCAATTAGTCTACAACAGAAAGATGTGAATAAACCTTGTTTTCGTTATGAGTTCATCAGCTCTGATAATCTCTCACCAGATCTCAAGGCATTTTTTCAGACTCCAGATCCAATCTTCTACCAGAGTCTCTATCACATGACGAGAGAGGTCACATTCATGTTACAGCATATGGGGCCTTGGTGAAGCCAGACCTTGAGTATTGTGTGCAGTTTTGGTCTTCCAGTCTGAGGAAGGACATTCCTGCTATTGAGGGAGCCCAGTGAGGTTCACCAGACTGATTCCCAGGATGGCAGGAATGACATATGAGGAAAGACTGGATCGACTGGACTTGTATTCACTGGAATTTAGAAAATGAGGTGGGATTTCACAGAAACACATAAAATCCTGATGGAACGGGACAGGCCAGATGCATGAAGAATGTTCCCAGTGCTGGGGAAGTCCAGAACTAGGGGTCACAGAATAGAGTCATAGAGCCATAGAGATATACAGCATGGAAACAGAACCTTCAGTCCAACTTGTCCATGCCAACCAGTTTTCCCAACCAAATCTAGTCCCATTTGCCATTACCCAGCCCACATCCCTCCAAATCGTTTCTATTCATATACCCATCCAGATGCCTTTTAAATGTTGCAATTGTACCAGCCTCCACCACTTCCTCTGGCAGCTCATTCCATACATGCACCACCCACTGTGTGAAAAAGTTGCCCCTTAGGTCTCTTCTATATCTTTCCCCTCACCCTAAACCTATGCCCTCTAGTTCTGGATTCCCCAACCCGAGGGAAAAGACTCTGTCTATTTATCCTATCCATGCTCCTCATGATTTTATAAACCTCTATAAGGTCACCCCTCAGCCTCTGACACGCCAGGGAAAACAGCCCCAGCTAATTCAGCCTCTCCCTATAGCTCAAATCCTCCAACCCTAGCAACATCCTTGTAAATCTTTTCTGAATCCTTTCAAGTTTCACAACATCTTTTTGATAGGAAGGAGACCAGAATTGCACGCAATATTCCAAAAGTGGCCTAACCAATGTCCTGCACAGTCACAAGACCTCCCAACTCCTGTACTCAATACTCTGACTAATAAAGGAAAGCATACCAAATGCCTTCTTCACTATCCTATCTACCTATGACTGTACTTTCAAGGAATTATGAACCTGCACTCCAAGGTCTCTTTGTTCAGCAACACACCCCAGGACATTACCATTAAGTGTATAAATTCTGCTCTGATTTGCTTTTCCAAAATGCAGCACCGCACATTTATCTAAACTCCATATGCCACTCCTCAGCCCATTGGCCCGTCTGATCAAGATCCCATTGTAATCTGAGGTAACCTTCTTCGCTGTCCACTAACACCTCCAATTTTGGTGTCATCTGCAAACTTACTAACCAAACCTCTTATACTCACCTCCAAATCAATGATGAAAAGCAGTGGACTCAGCACCGATCCTTGTGGCACACCACTGGTCACAGGCCTCCAGTCTGAAAAACAACCCTCCACCACCACCCTCTGTCTTCTACCTTTGAGCAAGTTCTGTATCTAAATGGCTAGTTCTCCGTGTATTCCATGAGATCTAACCTGGCTAATTAGTCTCCCATGGGGAATCTTGTCAAATGCCTTACTGAAGTCCATATGGATCATGTCTACCTCTCTGCCCTCATCAATCCTCTTTGTTACTTCTTCAAAAAACGCAATCAAGTTCATGAGACATGATTTCCCACACACAAAATCATGCTGACTATCCCTAATCAGTCCTTGCCTTTCCAAATACATGTAAATCCTGTCCCTCAGGATTCCCTCTATCAACTTGCCCACCACTGACATCAGGCTCACTGGTCTATTGTTCCCTGGCTTTTCCTTATCACCTTTCTTAAATAGTGACACCATGTTAGCCAACCTCCAGCACCTCACCTGTGACTATCAATGATACAAATATCTCAGCAAGGGGGTCAGAGTTCTAGGATACACCTGATCAGATCGTGGGGATTTATCCACTTTTATATGTATCAAGACATCCAGCACATCCTCCTCTGTAATATGGACATTTTTCAAGTACCACCATCTATTTACCCATATTCTATATCTTCATATCCTTCTCCACAGTAAACATTGAAGCAAAATACTCATTGAGCATCTCCCCCATCTCCTGCGGCTCCACACATAGGCTGCCTTGCTGACCTTTGAGGGGAAGGTGAGGACTGCAGATGCTGGAGATCAGATTCAAGAGTGTGGTGTTGGAAAAGCACAGCCAGTCAGGCAGCATCCAAGCAGCAGGAGAATTGAAGTTTCGGGCAAAAGCCCTTCATCAGGAAGTCTTGCTGCTTGGATGCTGCCTGACCTACTGCACTTTTCCAGCACCACGCTCTCGACCCTGATCTTTGAGGGGCCCTATTCTCTCCTGAATTACCCTTTTGTCCTTAATGTATTTATAAAATCCTTTTGGATTCTCCTTTACCCTATTTGCCAAAGCTATCTCATGTTCCCCTTCTGCCCTCCTGATTTCCCTCTTAAGTATACTCCCACTGCCTTTATACTCTTCTGAGGATTCATTTGATCTCCCATGTCATATGCTTCCTTCTTTTTCTTAACCAAAACCTCGGTTTCTCTAGTCATCCAGTTTTCCCTATACTTACCAGCCTTTCCTTTCACCCGAACAGGAATATACTTTCTCTGGACTCTCATTATCTCATTTCTGAAGGCTTCCCATTTTCCAGCCATCCCTTTACTTGCGAACATCTGCCCCCAACCAGCTTTTGAAAGTTCTTGCCAAATACCATCAAAATTAGCCTTTCTCCAGTTTAGAACTTCAACTTTTAGATCTGGTCCATCCTCTTCCAACACTATTTTAAAGCTAATAGAAGTATGGTCCCCAGTCCCAAAGTGCTCTCCCACTGACACCTCAGTCACCTGCCTTGCCTTATTTCCCAAGAGTAGGTCAAGTTTTGCACCTTCTCTAGTAGGTACATCCACATATTGAATCAAAATATTTTCTTTTCCACAATTAACAAATTCTTCACCATCTAAACTCTTAACATTATGGCAGTCCCAGTCTATATTTGGAAAGTTAAAATCCCCTATCATTACCACCCTATTATTCTTACAGATAGCTGAGATCTCCTTACAAATTTGTTTCTCAATTTCCCGCTGACTATTAGGGGGTCTATAATACAATCCCAATAAGGTGATCGTCCCTTTCTTATTTCTCAGTTCCACCCAAATAACTTCACTGGATATATTCCCAGGAATATCCTCCCTAGGTACAGCAGTAATGCTATAGGTTTAAGGTGAGAGGGGAGAGATTTAAAAGGGTCCTATGGGGCAACTTTTTCACACAGAGGATGGTGCATGTCTGGAATGAGCTGCCATAGGAAGTGGTGGAGGCTGGTACAATAACAGCATTTAAGAGTGATCTGGATGGGTATATGAATAGGAAAGGTTTAGATGGATATAGACCAAATGCTGGCAAATTGGACTAGATTAATTTAAGGTATCTGGTCAGCATGGATGCGTTGGACTGAAGGTCTGTTTCTGTGCTGAACATCTCTATTACTTTGTGACATGCAGACAAACATGGATACACATCAAAAAAGCATTGGTATTATGAATGAAGGGAAAGACTAGGAAGGCTGATTTATAGACCCTGTCCACAGAATTAGTTGAGATGATCTTTTTGGCTGTCAGGCTATGCTGTCGCCAATTTCTCTTCTCCCAATGTACTTCACTTCCTTTCAGAAGGCACACAGTGACTGGATCACAAATTTATAATGCCTCTTACTTATTGGCGAAAAGTCTCAGCTTACAGTAAATAGTAAGGGAAAATAGATTGGCTAACTTCAGGCTTTAGGGTTTTTTAACCACAGAGACAACGACGGCACCTTCCTTCCTGGATGTTCAAAGCCTTCTGGCTATCTCATTCACACCCACAAGCTGTTCAGTTCCCCAGGAGCCAATCACATGGTTGTTGGCAGGCAGAAATGTTTTATTATTGACAACGGGTCACATTCTGCAGACCAATCAGCTATACGTTGCTGGCTGAATTTCCATTCATACACAGGCCTCTGGATCCAGCTCATCTGTAACTAAACGTCCCCTCAACTCTCAACTGCTTGAACAAGAAGCTATATAAACAGCCTTTACAATGAGTATCAGGGGCTTTTAAAAAGCACAGCAATCCTTCCATGCTCTTTGATTTTAAAAACAGTTCTTTTTCATTTTCAGTCCATAATCAAAAATGCAGAAAAATGCAATGGTATGGTCTTTATAATCCATTTTAGAGTTTTGTGTTGTCAGCAAACTTGGAAATATTGAACTTGATTTCCTCATTAAGATTGTAACTATCTGGGGCTCAAACACTGATGCCTCACTTGCCCTCATTCCCTGCTCCTTATTTACTAGGATAGTCTGTGATAGGGTGTAAGTCAAGAGAAATGAAATGAAAATAGGGTCACTAGTGGAAGGGAGTGGTAACAGGACAAGGAAAGAAACAGAAGCTTGGGGAGGGGAAAGGTGGAGGTAGGGGAGCTTGGACAATCTCTGAGAAAGGAGATGGCTTCCATGGTTTGGGACAGTGACTGAGGGAAGACAGGTAGGCCCCAGGATGTGGACCATCCAGGGTACCAGTTGGGAATTCCCCGTCCTAACACCAATCGGAACATCCTCCATTTGCAGAGATCTAGTGTGGTCTTCTCCCTCCATCACCAGGACATGCTGCCAGGAAAACCATAAAGTCTGTGGGCCTGACAGGAATTCCTGAGGTGTACAACAACCACATTCTCATCCACATTAACAAATGTCACAGCTTGACAAACAAAGCGTAAAATGTTGGAAGCACTTTGATCGCTTCCTCTGTGTTATCTTGTCCTCCATTGGATCAAAGCTGAGCAGATATGGACACTCTGTCGGTTTAGAAATTTGAACTAAGACGTCAATCTCTTGTATTTTCCAGGCCTACCTAATTGGCTGCGTCTGGAACTGCTACAGATACATCAATGGCAGACGCTCAGCAGATGTTTTAGTCTACGTCACCAATGACACTGCGGTAAGTGTAAAATTCAATGCTTTCATTTCTTTTCACTTTATCCTCTCCTCTGGGAAAAGATTTGTTCAACACCACCCTCTTGTTGACCTGAAGGTGCAGGAAATCACATCGGGTGTAGTCCTTTTTGCTATCTAATTGTTGAATGGATGCTACACAATTCCTCAGGCTGTACTTTGAAAGGACGGGATGGATGAATAGATTCCATATCCTGACTTGCTCCTATGGTGGTGGCATTTTGAACTGTGAGTACTCAGGAACCAAATCAGTGGTGCTAAGTGTCACCAGGAGCTACCTACTTAGCATTAGAGGTAAAAAGGGGAAGGCAGCCATCTTGAAGCCTGCTGCTGCCTTTTTGAAGAGAGCAGACAGAATCCTCAAAAAGCGAGCAGCATAAACACTTGGATGCACATCCAGGCAGCCACTAACTATATAAATACAGTGGCTACAAGACCAGGTCAGAGGCTAGGAATTCTGTAGCAAGTGTTTCACCACCTGACTCCCCAAATCCTGAAGAAGGGCCTGTGCCCGAAACGTCGAATCTCCTGTTCCCTGGATGCTGCCTGACCTGCTGTGCTGTTCCAGCAATAAAGTTTCAACATCCCCAAATCATGCCTACCATCTACAAGGCACAAGTCAGGAATGTGATGGAATACTACCCCCTTGCCTGGATGGGTGCAGCTCCAACAACACTCAAGAAGCTCAACACCATCCAGGGCAAAGCAGCCCACTTTATCGGCACCACATCTACAAATATCCATTCTGTTGACCACCGTCGCTCAGTAGCAGCAGTGTGTACCATCTACAAGATGCACTGCAGAAATTCATCAAGGCTCCTCAGACAGCACCTTGCAAACTCACAACCACTTCCATCTAGAAGGTCAAGGGCAGCAGATACATGGGAACACCACCCCCTGCAAGTTCCCCTCCAGGCCGCTCAACATCCTGACTTGGAAATATATCATCATTCCCTCAGTGTCGCTGGGTCAAAATCCTGGAATTCTCATCAAGGCTCCTCAGACAGCACCTTGCAAACTCACAACCACTTCCATCTAGAAGGACAAGGGCAGCAGATACATGGGAACACCACCCCCTGCAAGTTCCCCTCCAGGCCGCTCAACGTCCTGACTTGGAAATATATCATCATTCCTTCAGTGTCGCTGGGTCAAAATCCTGGAATTCCCTCTCTAAGGGCATTGTGGGTCTACCTACTGCACATGGACTGCAGCGGTTCAAGAAGGCAGCTCACCCCCACCTTCTCAAGGGGCAACTAGGGATGGGCAATAAATACTGGGCCCATTCAATGACTGAATAAGGCAACTTTAGAGCAAGTCATTGCTTTATAAAGATTCAGCATAATAATCTTGATTTTGTATTTGATGTGCCTATTTCTACAGCTCAGGATTCCATTTCACCACTTACTAACCTGCTTTGCCACCTTCAATGATTGAGTACACTCAATGGTTCATCAAAAAGAGACAGGACAGTTTCCTACTCCATTATTGATCAGTATCCAGTCTCCTATTACATAGACAGATAATAACACTGGATACCCTCATTGTGAGGGCTTTCAGACAAACTGACCTATAATGTGAGACAGTTTGATTATTGTCCTTCTCTTATTTCAGTGACAGCTCATAATTAAATTTAATCATTCAAAAAAAGCAGCAATTTTGTTCGAAAGGGAGGATAGAAATTTGGCACCTGAACCCTTTCCACCTCAAAGGCTTCCACTTTTAGTTTTACGACTGGTGGAGCAGGGTGTGGACAACCAATCTGATATTAGGAAAAGGTTCATTCATTTCAAATATTATAATTAGGGGGTATGTCCCTATTTGACAAGGATTCCATTTTAACCTACGTCGTCAGGAAACACAAGTGAAATGAGACAAGACGGGCCAAATTCAATTCGTAAACGTCTTTACAGCACTGCTTGAGGGTCACAAGGAAGAGGGAGTTTGTCCTCCAGTCCAGCAAGTTAGTCTGAAAATCTCCCCATTCCTCCATCACCCTCACAACCATAGACATCCACCACCCCTTCCCCAAACCAGCACCAGTGGCTCACCAAACAGACAGTGTAGGATGTTGGTAAGACCTTACCTTCCAGGTTTTCTGTGTCATACTTGTCCTTTCCCAACTCCAACCCTGTCATCCCACCCCCTTTTTATGGAATGCACCTCAGAGATGAATCACTCCTGCCACCTCTCCTTTCCAACAGTACGAATGAGAATGCTTTTCAGTTCCACCATTCTGCCCAATGTTGTCAAGCCATGTTTACTGCGATTGTCATTGCCCCCTCCCACCAATACCTATCTTTATTCCCTACCCGTCTCCTCTATCTGTCTCCCTGACAAGAGTATGAGACTTAAAGTGTTCTATTCACAACCTTAGTCTTCTATTTATCCCAGAGTAAATATCTGGCCACATCTTTGTCCTGCAACTGAAACGGCTATTTCCATCTCTATAACATCCTCATAGTTCGCCTCTGCCTCAGCTCCCCTGCTCCTGAATCCCTTATCCGTTCCTTCGTTAACTCTGGAATTGATTATTCAAACCCACTCCTGGTCTGCCTCACAAATTCCACCCTCTGTAAACATTCCAAACTTTGACCCAGTGTCTCCTTACTGTGTGCAGTACCCTTCCCCACCAGATGAGGGTGCATGTCCTTCTCTGAAGAACATTAGTACGTTCCAGGGGTTTTTATAACAATCGATGATACTTTCAGAGTCATCATTACTGTGAGAAAAGTTTTCTTTGAGATTAATTAACTGAATTTAATTTCTGCTGGCTGTCAGGGTGGGATTTGAACCTGTGTCTCCAGATCATAGGATCCCTACAGAGTGGAAGCAGACCATTTGGCCCATCAATCCACACCGACTCTCCAAAGAGCATCCTACCCAGAATCAGCTCCCCCACCCAATCCCTGCAACCCTGCATTTCCCAATGGCTAACCCACCTAGCCTGCACGTCCCTGGACACTATGGGAAATTTCCCATGGACAATCTACCTAAGACCATAAGACATAGGAGCGGAAGTAAGGCCATTCGGCCTATCGAGTCCACTGCACAAGTTTGGACTATGGGAGGAAACCCATGAAGACACGGGGAGAATGTGCAAACTCCACACAGACAGTCACACAAAGGTGGAATCGATCCCGGGTCCCTGGCACTGTGAGGCAGCAGTGCTACCCACTGAGCCGCCATACCACCTGTTAGCTCATTAGCCTGTGCTAGTCCAATGAGAATACCATTATTGCACCTTCTCCCTGAAATTTGGGAATGGTATGTTGGTGTTAGAGTGTAGGAGTGGTGAACAGGGTTAGACAGCCTCACTCGAGGATAAGATTGACCTAGAGATGTTAGGGTCCAAGGACACTGTGTGTCCACCTACAGGATGTGGACTGTAGTGGTTCAAGAGGCAGCTCATCCCCACCCTCTCAAGGGGCAACTAGGGACGGGCAATAAATGATGGTCCAGCCAGCGACCCCGCATTCTGTGAACGATAAAGGAAAATAGAAGATGGTTGACCCACTGTTGGCGAAGCCATCTTGAATAAAGAGAGAAAGGAAACATCTTTGGACAGGTTAAAAAGGTCACTTTATTATATCATAAAAATGGTAAGATGGAAATGTTTTTAGAAAAGATCATATCTTTTGAATCTGTTCAGCAGGTCAGAATGTAACAAGGTGAGTACAGAATTATTTATTATTAATTATTCCTGGAATCAGCTGCTAGCTTACTCGTCTTCCAATTTTAACTACCTTTTGCCCACCTAAGGGGTGCTGGAACCTCCCATCTGATTGTATGTCCCTCAGAGCAGCTCTGATAAGGGAATGAGCAGCATCAAAGCCTCTCACACCTGCACACACACACAACATGGGTGCTGGGGAAAAAATAAGCACTACCGCAGTTAGGCAGTAGTGTGGGGGGTTTCAAAAAAAAAGGAGTGTTAGAGGTTCTGTCACTCTGAGAGCTGGCTCTGAGGGAGCTGGACCAGTGTGTTTGCACAAAAGAAAAATCAAAGCCTCTCACAATATAACCCCTACTCCACCTTGTGTTTTACTGCCAGCCATTGCCACTACTCATTGCTTAAATAACTTCCACAGAAACCAAAATTTAAAGGCATACATTCATAAGGTTAAAACTCACACAACACCAGGTTATAGTCCAACAGGTTTAATTGGAAGCACTAGCTTTCGGAGCGCCCGCTCCTTTATCAGATAGTTGTGGTGTATAATCACCTGATGAAGGAGCAGCGCTCCGAAAGCTAGTGCTTCTGAATAAACCTGTTGGATTATAACCTGATGTTGTGTCATTTTTAACTTTGTACACACCAGTCCAACACCAGCATCTCTAAACCATAAATTCATAAGGACTTCAAATTGCTACTTCACCAGATACATTGAAACAGGTCAGTGGATGTGATCAGTGCT
Source organism: Chiloscyllium plagiosum (assembly GCF_004010195.1). NCBI lineage: Eukaryota > Metazoa > Chordata > Chondrichthyes > Orectolobiformes > Hemiscylliidae > Chiloscyllium > Chiloscyllium plagiosum. The sequence goes on from NC_057713.1 coordinate 7,021,828, forward strand.
GGCTGTCAGGGTATGCTTTCATTGTGGTTATGTGATATTAAGATGCAGAGGGTTAATTTGAAAGAAAGCAAAGCGAAACTTGCATTTATGTGGCACCTTGCATAACCACTGAAGGTTGCAAAGAACTTTGAAGCAATTCTAATACTTTTGAAATGCGGTCACGGTTGTGATGTGGGAAAAACAGCAACCAATTTCCACACAACGACCTCCCATATAAAGGGACATGACAATTATCCGCTATTCTATTTGTTTGCAGTGTCGATTGAGGGATGAGTATTGAGCAGGACAACATTGCATTCAGTTATTGGTGTAGATGAATGATCCGAAATGGAGACAGGGTTTTAGGTTAGATTAGATTTCCTACAGTGTGGAAACAGGCCCTTCGACCCAACCAGCCCTCCGAAGAGTAACCCACCCAGACTCATTTCTCCCTGACTAATACATCTAACACTATGGGCAATTTAACATGGCTAATTCACCTGACCTGCACATCTTTGGACTATGGGAGGAAACCCATGCAGACACGAGGAGAATGTGCAAACTCCATACAGACAGTCGCCCAAGGCTGGAATTGAACCTGGGACCCTGGCGCTGTGAGGCAGCAGTGTTAACCAATGTGCCACTGTGCAAACCACTGTGCCACCCCAAGGGATGTGGAGTTTTAGAGGGTTTTAAAGGGGGTTTGGCAGAGCTGGGGACAGGGATGAGGAAAGTGGCTGGGCTGGGGAAAGATGTCTTTGCAAGAGAGCAAAGGAGATCGAATTCTTCATTTAATTAGTTTTTAATCTTTAATTAGTTGACTGAAACAGATATAATGTACTGAGCATTTAGTGCCATTGTTTATTTTATTAATAATTAATTTTGGTTGGCAACTAAGTGAATATTATAAACACAAGCTAGCTCCTGATATGGACACAGTTTCTCTCAGTTTCATCAATTTACTTATAAGGCAGTCGCTCTGAATAATACACAGCAGTTCAATTACATGCCTGAATGTCATTGTATATGAAGAGAGAACTGACCTAACAATATAATTGCAACTTACCAGAGCCTTATCTTGATGATGAAGTTAAAGATGGTGGTGGAGTAACATCCCATGGCCAGAAATGCAGAGATTAGATTAGATTCCCTACAGTGTGGAAACAGGCTCTTCAGCCCAACACCAACTCTCCAAAGAGTAACCCACCCCCCTCTGACTAACACACTTCACCTGCATATCTTTGGAATGTGGGAGGAAACCCATGCAGACACGGGGAGAACATGCAAACGCCACACAGACAGATGCCCAAGGCTGGAATTGAACCTGGGACTATAAGGCAGCAGTGCTAACCACTGAGCCACCATGCTATCTACTTAAAGCCCTGGCAACAAGGACTCAAATTCATCCCCCACCCCACTCCGACCACCTCTCTACCCCAAGACACTTGTGGAATTTAAATTCAATTAATGAAAGAGAAACCTGAAAATGAAAGTTGGTCTCAGTAACCGAACAATAGATATAGGAGCAGGAGTAGGCCATTCAGCCCTTCCAGTGGTGACAATGGAATTATCATCGACTGTTGTAAAAAAACCCATCTGGTCCACTCATGCCTTTCAGGGAAGGCAATCTGTCATCCTTACCTGGGCTGGTCTACTCGTGACTCCAGACCCACAGAGGCGTGGTTTACTCTTAACTGCCCTCTGAAATGACCGAGGAAGCCATTCAGTTCAAGGGAGAATAGCGATGGGCAACAAAGGCAAGGACCACAAATAACCAAAGCATAAAGGACAAGAACAGGGGGGTGGTAATGGCCTACTGGTATTATTGCTGGGCTATTAATTCAGAGATCCAGGTAATATTCCAGAGACTGGGCTCGAATCCCACTATGACAGATGGTGGATTTTGAATTCAATAAAAAACTGGAATTAAGATTCTAATGACGATCATGAATTGCCAATTGTTGGGAAAAACTCATCTGGTTCACTAACGTCCTTTAGGGAAGGAAACTGCCATCCTTACCCCATCTGGTCTACATGTGACTCCAGACCCATGGCAATGTGGTTGCTTCTTAACTGCCCTCTGGGTAATTAGGGATGGACAATAAATGTTGCCCTAGTTAGTGACACTGTCATCCCGTGAATGAATGATACAAAGCAGTGTGCAGTCTTTCTCTGTCTGAACTCTTTTGACTAGTCAGTGAGACTATTTGGTGTGAGGAGACAGAAGCACAATATGCAATGTGACAGGTATCCAATAGGCTGTGAGGCCTCAACGTTTCCCTTTCGCTGAGACTGTGCTGCCAGGGGATAGGACTAGTGCAGGCACCAATGGGCAGAATGGCCTTTTGCTGTTCTGTAACTATTCTGCGATTCTTGCAAATTTCCACAGTCATCACAGTTTCCACAGTCATCACTGTGCCACCGTGCCACCGTGTGGGTGGCACGGTGGCACAGTGGTTAGCACTGCTGCCTCACAGCGCCAGAGACCCGGGTTCAATTCCCGCCTCAGGCGACTGACTGTGTGGAGTTTGCACATTCTCCCCGTGTCTGCGTGGGTTTCCTCCGGGTGCTCCGGTTTCCTCCCACAGTCCAAAAATGTGCAGGTCAGGTGAATTGGCCATGCTAAATTGTCCGTAGTGTTAGGTAAGGGGTAAATGTAGGGGTATGGGTGGGTTACGCTTCGGCGGGTCGGTGTGGACTTGTTGGGCCGAAGGGCCTGTTTCCACACTGTAATGTAATCTAATCTAATCTAATTAATAACAGGCGACCATGCCCTCTTCTTGCTGAATGTGTAAAGATGTTGAAACAATCTTCTCTCAATGCATCTTGCGTCTCACTCACGGCATGTGGATTAATGCTTCAAGCACACATCAGACAGTCTTTATCCAGCTCGGAGCCAGGCTGCCTGTATTAATGTTGGGGCTTGAGTACTCGAGCAGGCAGGTAGCAAGGGAGGATATTGATTGCAACTCGTGGTTTGGATTGAGGTGTGAAAGACAAATGGGTTCAGTTTCCAGCCTTTAGCTCCAAGAGTACCTTCCCATTTGTACCCTGAGAACATTGTCAGAATAAATAGTGCCACTGTATATATCGAACCATTGAGAGACAGTCAACCAACAGCAAGATGGGAACAACAAAAGTAGAAGGGGCGATATTGCCATTGGAGTATACTTTCTACATCCCACAATTTCAAGAAAGATCTGCTTGGTGTTTCATTCTTTAATATAAAACACACTCAAGAAAGAAGGGCTCGGTGGCTAAATCTTTCTGATTGGTGGGTTTTCACTTACAGTCATAGAGTCCTACAGCACAGAGACAGGCCCTTTGGTCCATGCCGACCAAAATGTCCATCCACACTAATCCATTTCGCTGCACTTGGCGAAACCTTTCTAAACATTTCCTATCCATGTATTTGTTCAAATGCCTTTTAAATGTTATTAATGTACCAGTCTCAAACATTTCCGCTGGCACCTCATTCCATATGCATAAAAAAGTTGTCTCTCATGTTCCCTTTTATTCTTTTCCCTCTAACCTTAAACTGACGCCCTCTAGTCCTTGATTCCTAACCCTGGGAAAAGACTGAGTACATTCATTCTATCCATGCCTCCCATGACCTAATCCACTTCAATAAGATTCAGTCTCCTACCGTCTAAAGAAAAAAGTCCTAGCTTGTCCAACCTCTCCCAATATCTCAGACCATTGAGTCCTGGCAACGTCCTTGTAAGTTTCTCCTACACTCTTTCCAGTTTAATAACATCCTTCCTACAAGAAGGTAACCAAAATTGAACACAATACTCCAAGTGCAGACTCACCAATGTCATAGTCATAGAGTCATAGAGATGTACAGCATGGAAACAGACCCTTCGGTCCAACCCATCCATGCCGACCGGATATCCCATCCCAATCTATTCCCACCTGCCAGCACCTGGCCCATATTCCTCCAAACCCTTCCTATTCATATACCCATCCAAATGCCTCTTAAATGTTGCAATTGTACCAGCCTCCACCGCATCCTCTGGCAGCTCATTCCATACACATACCACCCTCTGTG
>NC_057713.1:7026615-7101565 GCF_004010195.1 Chiloscyllium plagiosum
AAACTCAATCAAGTTTGTAAGACATGATTTCCCACGCACAAAGCCATGTTGACTATCCCAAATCAGTCCTTGCCTTTCCACATACATGTACATCCTGTCCCTCAGGATTCCCTCCAACAACTTGCCCACCACCGAGGTCAGGCTCACCGGTCTATAGTTCCCTGGCTTGTCTCTACCGCCCTTCTTAAACAGTGGCACCACGTTTGCCAACCTCCAGTCTTCCTGCACCTCACCTGTGACTATCAATGATAAAAATATCTCTAGATTCCCACAGAGTTTTCGGGTACACCTGATCAGGTCCTGGGGATTTATTCACTTTTAACCGTTTCAAGACATCCAGCACTTCCTACAACCACAACATAACTTCCTAACTTTGATACTCAGTGTCCTGACTGATGAAGGCCAGTGTGCCAAAGGCCTTGTTCACTGCTCTGTCTACCTGGGACTCCACTTTCAGAGAACCGTGCACACAAACTCCAAGGTCCTTCTGCTCAACCATACTCCCTTGAGCCCCTACCATTCACCCTGAAACACCTACCTTGATTTGACTTTCCAAAATGCAACTTCTCTCCATTTGCCATTTCTGGGCCCTCTCACTGAGTTGGTCACCCAGGTTAACATTCTAGGGTCACAGGTTTCGAACTTCTCCTCATGGTGGATGAATTCAGTAAAGTCTGGAATCAAATTGCAGTTCGGGAACGTGAATGCCCTTCTCCACTATGCCAGCACAAGTATCTCACTGACCAATCAAACAGAAGGCTGACCTAGTCATGCACATGGAATCACACCTTAGAGACAATGTCCCAGACACCAGCATCACCATCCCTGTCCCACCAGCAGGACAAACCCAGCAGAGTTGGCAGCAGCACTGGGGTACGGTCAGGTGAGAGCTGCTGTGGGAGGCCTCAACATTGACTCCGGATGCATTCGGTCACATTTGGGTAATGTAATCACCTCCTGGTGATTATCACGTCTTGTCCTCTTTTTGCTGATGACCTGGAATTGATCATTGCCTGGCGAATGTTTTTGCTACTTGTCAGCCCATGCCTGGATATTGTCCAGATCTTGTCGCATTTGAACCCGGACTGCTTTAGTGTCTGAGGAGTCGCGAATGGTGCTGAACACTCTGCAATCATCGGTGAACATCCCCACTTCTGACTTTATGATGGAGGGAAGGTGATTGATGAAGCAGCTGAAGGTGGTTGGGCTGAGGATGCTACCCTGAGGGACTCCTGCAGAGATGCCCTGGAGCTGAGATGATTGGCCTCAGAAACATGAGCACAAAAATCAAAGCAGATACATCAGAGCCAAGGGGGATATATTGCCTGAGAGGCTGTCTTTCAGATGAGATGTCAAACCAAGATTCTGCCCACTCTCTGGGGTGGAGTACATTGACACTATTTGGAAAAATCTCCCCTCTGATCTATCACCTCCATCCTCACCCCCATTCACCTATTGTACTCTTTGCTACCTTCTCCCCAGCCTCACCTCCCCCCATTTATCTCCCCACTCTGGAGGCTTCCTGCCTCCATTCCTGATGAAGGGCTTTTGCCCGAAATGTTGATTTTCCTGCTCCTCAGATGCTGCCTGACCTGCTGTGCTTTTCCAGCGCCACTCTGATCTAAACTCTGGTTTCCAGCATCTGCAGTCCTCACTTTTGCCCAGTTTCCCTTAGGTAAGCCCTATCTTTCAACAAAAGTCACTTTCTTCTTTATTTCCCTACTGGATGTGAGCATTGCTGCTGAGACCAATGTTTCTTGCCTAACCTTAATTGCCTTTGAGAAGGTGATCAACCTGCCATCTTGAATGGTTGCAGTCACAGTGCTGTTAGAGAAGGGGCTGTGAGTTATTGTTTCACTGACAGTGAAGAAACAGTGATATAGTTCCAACAGTGTGCCTGGCTTGGAGGGGAACTTATGGAGATTCTGATTTGACATGATTGGATTTATTACTGTCGCAGAGAGATATAGTGAAAAGTATTGTTTTGTGTGCTATCCAGACCAATCATACTTTGCATAAGTACATCAGGGTAATATAACAGAATGCAGTATATACTGTTACAGTTATAGAGAAGGTGCAGAGAGAGATCAACTCTATTGTACAAGAGGTCTGTTCATAAGTCTGATAACAGTGGGGACGAAGATATTCTTAAATCTGTTGGTCCATGTTTCCAAACTTCCATCTTCTGCCTGATGGAAGAGGGTGGAAGAGAGTTTAATGGGAGTGGGAGGGGTCTTTGATTATATTGGCTGCTTCCTGAGGCAGTGGGACATGTTGACAAAGTTAATGGAAGAAAGGCTGGTTTTTGTGATGGACTGGGATGATTTGGTGAGCTTGGTAGGGGGTAGGTGACCCACTGTGCCCAAGTCTTGGGAGGAGCACTATAGACTCAGTCTTACTGGGTCGCCACCATCTTGGATCCCCCGGGAGGGGTCTTTGATTATATTGGCTGCTTCCTGAGGCAGTGGGACATGTTGACAAAGTCAATGGAAGAAAGACTGGTTTTTGTGATGGACTGGGCTGCGTTCACAACTCTGTAATTTCTTGTGGTCTTGGGCAGAGCAGTTCCCGTACCGAGCTGAAATGCATCCTGATAGGAGGTTTTCTGTGGTGCATCTATAAAAAATTGATAAGGGTGATTGTAGACATGCCGAATGTCCTTAGCCTCCTGAGGAAGTAGAGGCGTTGGTGTGCTTTCTTGATTTAAGTGTTGATCGCACAGCTCTGCTGCCTTTGTCCTTCTCGGTGGGAAGGGTCAAGGGTTTGGAAGTAGCTGTGCAGGGATTGGCTAGCTGAGTTGTCACATTGCTGTTTGTAGGAGCAAAATGGCCACCCCCTTTCCTGCATTACAATAAATTTCAGGAAGCACTGAAAGGTTGGAAGGAGCTTGGGGGTGTCTTGGGGTTGTGAAAGGTGCTATAAAACTCTCAGCTTATCCTTTGTCTTTCAGTCAGAGTAATTAGGATAAATCACCGCTGAGTTCCTCGGCCAACATTTCTGTATCGGGCCTACTCAGAGGTTCAGTGCAAGTTGGAAGGACAGCATCTCATTTTCTGCTTGGGGATCCTCAAGCCTTCAGGACTCAATATCGAGATCAATAATTTTGAAGACTGAACACTTTCTTCCATGTCCTTTACCCATGCCCACACCCCAGGCCCTGTCATCACATGGGCTGCTTTCAGCGTGGCCAACCCATCCTCACCTCTTCATTGTCCCCATTAGCAGTTTTCTTCCTCCCAGGCTTACTATCAAACATTCCCTTGACTGCCTGCCTCTCTGTTTCTGGGCTCTGTCGCCACCTATCCACTCACTCCTTCCCATCTCTCCGTCCCCACAATCCCCTGCCAACAAATTCAATACTACCTTTTCCCAGCTACAATCTCTTCTGGAACTTGAAATGTTAACTCTGTTTTTTCTCTCTCCACTGTGTCGGGTTTCTCCAGCACTTTCCGTTTTTTGTAATTAAGATGGTGTCGTGGTGAGGCACCTGCAAGTTGGAACACATGAACTATCTTTTTGACATAAACCGTCTTGTTATCTTTCTTTTAGATCCTTTTGCCACCCAGTGATGAAGCTGTAACGATGCCTACCAAAGGTCCACCTCCACCTTATATGTCAGCTTAAAGACCACAAGAACAACCACCACCCACACAAGGATTGAAACAATCTTTACATGCACACTGACCGACCAACAACTATTTCAAACCTTTCCTGAAGAAGGGCTTATGCTCGAAACGTCGATTCTCCTGTTCCCTGGATGCTGCCTGACCTGCTGCGCTTTTCCAGCAACACATTTTCAGCTCTGATCTCCAGCATCTGCAGACCTCACTTTCTCCTCAACTATTTCAAACATACTTGTATTCCATTGTGAAAAACATTTGCATTATCCTGGGAGTGAAACTTTCTAGAAACAGGATTTGTTTTTTGTTGTTGGGTATTTTGGGTATAGCTGTCAGGAGTAAGATTCAAGAGCATTGATTTGCATTTTATTCATTTGTTGTAATGTTTAAAATGAGAACTTGCCACTTAACATTGGTTATAAATCCCAGTCACTAAAATCTCAGAGATTATTGTACTCAGTTAAAAACACAAGTATGATTGAGGAAATAAACCACATTCAGTGTTTAACAGAGAACCAGGTTTATCGGTAGGTAACTCTGAGCACTTTCTCTAATTGTTGTTGTGGTTTAAAATAGATTATATTTTGTTAGTAAAAGCTGTGCTTACATACATTCCTTTTCAACCTTGTCCTTCGCCTGAGGTATGGTGACCCTCAGATTAAACTCACCACTAGTCATCTCTCTCCTATGAGAATCCAGACCTATGCTCCTCTGAGACTATGGAGACTTGACCTTTACAGCAATGTAACTGTTCTACAAAAAGATACAATTGTTGACCTTCTAATGATTATTAGACAAGGGTAACATTTCATTGAATCAAGGCCACTCAGTTCTAACTCTTTGAAAAGATGCTATCCCACTCCCTGTTTTTTCCCCAATAGCCTTGGAAATTTCTTTCTCTTCAAATAATTATCCAATTTCCTTTTAAAAAGTTATTATTATGGTAATTAAGCTATTATCATTTGCTCGGCAAAAGTGAGGATGCAGATGCTGGAAATCAGAGTCGAGAATAGAGTGGTGCTGGAAAAGCACAGCAGGTCAGGCAGCATCCAAGGAGCAGGAAAATCGACGTTTCAGGCAAAAATCCTTCATCATGAAGGGCTTTTGCCCGAAACATCGATTTTCCTGCTCCTTGGTTGCTGCCTGACCTGCCGTGCTTTTCCAGCACCACTCTAATCTAGACTATTATCAGTTGCTCATCAGGGATCGATTAACTCTGTAGATTCATTTATTTAAAACAGTAAAACATATTATAATCTATAAACCAGATATTAGAGCAATCAGCTAATTTCTATTTGTGTAGCTTCCAAAACCACAGCAGACTCACTGACAGAGTCACAATGTTGACCCAAAATGTTAACTCTCATTTCTCTCCATGCTGCCAGACCTACTGAGCTTTTCCAGCGATTTCTGTTTCTGTTCCTGAAATAACTGCACTAAGGTTGGTATCCCATCCCCAAGTCACCCTTTATTTAAGTATTCACGGTACACTGGCTGTGGCCAGCCAACACAGAGTCAGTCCCTGAACTGAGGAGATTCTAAATCCCCTGGTTTTTTTTCTAACATCGGTAGTGCTATCTCCTGGTTTTTAAAAATTTTATTAAACAATACACAGTTTACAAAACAATTAACATTAACAGCTGTATACAGAGAAACAGCAATTTTACAAGGGAGAGGGGCAGCAAAGCCAGGCCCCAAACCCTAACGTTCAACCAGTTTACAGGGAGATGAGGATAAACCTGAAATCCCACTTTTCATCATTACAAAACAGTAAGTACATATAAGACAGTCCAGTTACATAATAAACAGTGCATATAATACAGACCCCCAGCAGCCCAGCAAGCCACCCATCCCTCCCACCTTCTGGCCACTCTAAAAGTAGCCTGCTCCTATGCCCCTTCCAGCTCTCGATCCACCCTGACATACCTTCCAGCCACCTCTAGGATAGCCAGACCTGCTTCTCCAACCGCCCCAGGACGACAGCAGTCAGGACAGCGGCCTACCCACCTTCCGGCTTCCCTAACCGCCCTTCACACCTTCCGTCCACCTCTAGGACAGCCCGCTCTGGTACCTCCTGTTTTTTTTTATTAAACAATACACAGTTTACTAAAAACAGTTAACATTTACAGCTGTATACAAAGAAACAGTAATTTTACAAGGGAGTGGAGCAGCAAAACCAGGCCCCAAACCCTACTGTTCAACCAGTTTTCAGGGAAATGAGGACAAACCTCAAATCCCACTTTCAGTCACAAAACAGTTATAATGACATGTACATATTACAGAAATGTCCAATTACAGAAAAAACAGTGCATAAAAGACAGAGCCCCCAAACAACACAGCAAGCCACCCGTCCCTCCCACCTTCCAGCCACCCTAAAGGCAGCCTGCCCCTACACCCCTTCCAGCTCTCAGTCCACCCCATGCCCCTTCCAGCTCTCGGTCCACCCTGACACACCTTCCAGACACCTCTCGGACAGCCAACCACCCCAGGACGACAGCGATCAGGACGGCCTACCCACCTTACAGCTTCCATAACCGCCCTTAGCACCTTCCAGCCACCTCTAGGACAGCCCGCCCTGGTTACTCCTGGCTATTTTGATCAGCCAGGGTTTTCCTGAATGGCCCAGGTTAACTACCCCAATCAAGGATCTTGTCGTTAAGATCACTACAGTTCCTTAAAGATGTCTCTCGTACAGGCAAGGGACACATGCATTGAGTTTGCTTCTCATTAAGTGGTGCATTCTGAATCATATCAGCTCACTGTGTAAGAAAAGAATCCTCTACATCTCCTTCACCAATTTGCTCAAACCTATATCCTCTGCTAACCAACCCTATCAAAAAAGTTCCATGATTTTTTGCTCTTTGACAGGACGATGTTATACTTAATTGAGCATATTTATTTGTACCCTGTTGGATTACAAATTTTACTGCAGGATCTTTTTGCATGTTACCCGTCACTGCTGAGTTTCTCCCTGGTGTGTTCCCATATCAAACATTCGAATAGATAGAATTAAAGCATGGCCAAAACTATTTAGTCCTGGGATCGAAAATAATGTATGAGATGGTCAGAACTGTCAGCATTTCAAAAAAATCTTTTATGTATGTTAAATAAAACAGAAAACCAAATCAGCTATTAGCACGTTAAGCACCAAATTGTTAAGTATTGAAATCACAGCACTTTTACTTAAAGATTTGTCTGTTTGAATACAGATTTTCTTGTAAATACTCCTGGTTCAATAAATCCTGTGCAAACTGAGTCTGTGTATGCTTTAAATTTGATTTTGTGGTTAACTATTACTTTGGTCATCAGAGATGTTATGGGAATAATTTGCACATTGTACCCTCAATGTATTGAAGGAGATGTAATTGTTTCCGGATTATGATATGCAGCAGTGGTTCACCTTCATTAATGCAAAGAAGCAGGGCCTGGGTCAGTATGGGACACCATAGTCCAAGAACTGAGGCCTGAGGTACAATGGTGGCCCTCTGAGCTTGGGTCAGAGCCAGCCTGGGGCCTGGTTCTGGAGCAACCCTGAGATCCAGTCCAGGAGCTGCCTTGGGGCCTGGTATAAGAGCAGTCCTGGGGTATGTTCAGGAGGACCACTGAGACCCGGTCCAGGAGCAGCCTTGAGGCCTGTTCTGGAGGAGCACTGGGGCCTGGTCAGGAGCAGCCCTGAGGCCTGGTTCAGGAGTAACCCTGGCCTGGTTCAGGTCCAACTCTGGGGCCTGCTTCAGGAGCAGCCCTGAGGCCTGGTCAGGAGGAGCGCTGACATGACGTACAGGAGCAACCCTGAGGCCTGGTTCAGGAGCAGCCCTGAATCCTGGACAGGAGCAGTCCTAGGGCCTGGTTCAGGAGTAGCCCTGGAGCCCTGCGATTTCTGTTGCTGATCCTCCAAACAAGGCTGACAATTGTGGTTCAAAGCAGAAGCGTGCCTGCTTTATACACAACCGTTGCAAATTGTATGATATTCCTGGCCCAATAGTAAGTGAGTCGAGAGTGTGGTACTGGAAAAGCACAGCAGGCCAGGCAACATTCGAGGAGCCGGAGAATCAATGTTTCGGGCATAAACCCTTCATCAGGAATGAGGCTTGTGGGCCGGGGGGGCTGAGAGATAAATGGGAGGGGGATGGGGCTGGGTGGAAGGTAGCTGGGAATGCAATAGGTAGATGAAGGCTGGGGAGAAGGTGATAGGTCAGAGAGGATGATAGAGCAGATAGATGGGAAAGACAACGGACAGATCAAGAGGGCAGTGCCGAGTCGGAGGCTTGGAATAGAGTAAGGTGGGGGGAGGGAGAAAGGGGAAACTGGTGAAATCCACAATAATCCCATGTGGTGGCAGGGTCCCAAGGCGGAAGATGAGGTGTTCTTCCTCCAAGTGTCGGGTCGTAGGGTTTGGCGCTGGAGGAGGCCCCAGCACCTGCATGTCCTTGACGGAGTGGGAGGGGGAGTTGAAGTGTTCAGCCACAAGGTGGTTGGGTTTGTTGGTGCAGGTGTCGCAGAGATGGTCTCTGAAACAATCTGAAAGCTGGCGTCCTGTCTCCCCAATGTAGAGGAGACCATATTGGGTACAATGGATCCCGTAGATGACATTTGTGAAGGTACACGTAAATTTCAGTCGGATGTGGAAGAATCTTTTGGGACCTTGGTCAGAGGTGAGGGGGGAAGTGTGGGCACAGGTTTTACACTTCCTGCGGTGGCAGGGGAAGGTATTGGGAGTGTGCTGTGGGGGTCTGTTTGTAGGTGGCGGATGTAGTGGAGGATGTTGCGATGTATGTGGAGGTTGATGAGGTGGAAACTGAGGACCGGGGGGATTCTGTCCTTGTTGCATTGGGAGAGGTGGGATTCAAGGGCAGAGGTGTGGGAAGGGGAGGAGATGTGCTGGAGGGCATCACCGATCACGTGGTGATAAAAAATGCCATCCCGTATTCCCAATTCATCCGCCTCCACTTTATCAATTCCCAGAATGACGAATTCCACCATAGAAAATCCCAGATGGCCTCCTTCCAAGATCATAATTTCCCATCCTACGTCATTGACGGTGCCTTCCAGCACATCTCCTCCACTTTTCGCAACTTCTTTTTGACAATACTGTTTTGTTGTATTTAGCTTCAATGTATACACTTTCAGGATATACTCCTGGAGCAGGAGTAGGCCATTCAGCCCTTTGAGCCCTTCGCCATTCTAGATCAACTCCCTCATCTCTGAACGTGATGGGCCAAAGAATCTTTTTCTGTGCTGTATGACTCTAGGATTCAAAGACACAACTTCCACACCACCCTCTTACTCTGTCACTGTTAGTCTTGAACATACTGAATGGCTGATCCTCCACAGCCCTCTGGGAGAGAGAGATCCAGCCCCTTTGCGTGAGGAAATTCACCCTTATCTAAATGGCAGACGCTTAATTCAAAGACTGTTTCCCCCTGGTTTTTGGCCCCTTTTCCCAGGGGGAACACCCTTTCTGAATCTACTTTATATGTACTTACCAGAACTTTGCAGATCTCAGTGCAATCCCCTCATATTCTTCTGAACTTTAGTGAGTGCAGACCCTGTCTCCTCAGTCCCTTCCCACAGGACTGTCCTGCCTTCCTTGTAATCAATCTGGTGAACCTCCGCTGCACAGCAATCCTACTGCAGATATATCCTTTCTCTTGGGATTGCTCTAACCACCATTGCTCCTTTTATTTGATCTGATTTGATTTATGGTAGTCACTTGTACCCACATGAGTACAGGGAAAAGTTTACAAGTTGCCACTTACGATGCCATCTTAGGTATGAGGTATCCAAGTACAGATTTCTAAGTACAAATCATTAGGGAAAACAATTCAAAAAATAAAGAAGTAAAAAGCCTAGAGTAACAGGTCTTCCAATCCAGTCCATGTTAGCCCCTATCCTCCAGGCCGCGCTGGACTGTGACTCCAGACTGCGCTGGGCTGTGACTCCAGGCCGCGCTGGACTGTGACTCCAGACTGCACTGGGCTGTGACTCCAGACTGCGCTGGGCTGTGACTCCAGGCCGCGCTGGACTGTGACTCCAGACTGCACTGGGCTGTGACTCCAGACTGCGCTGGGCCGTGACTCCAGACTGCGCTGGGCTGTGACTCCAGACTGTGCTGGGCTGTGACTCCAGGCCGCGCTGGGCCATGACTCCAGACTGCGTTGGGCTGTGACTCCAGACTGCACTGGGCTGTGACTCCAGACTGCGCTGGACCGTGACTCCAGGCCGCGCTGGGCGGTAACTCCAGACTGCGCTGGGCCATGACTCCGGACTGCGCTGGGCCGTGACTCCAAACTGCGCTGGGCTGTGACTCCAAACTGTGCTGTGCCGTGACTCCAGACTGCGCTGGGCCGTGACTCCAAACTGCGCTGGGCCGTGACTCCAGACTGTGCTGGGCTGTGACTCTGGACTGCACTCGGCCGTGACTCCAGACTGTGCTGGGCCGTGACACCAGACTGCGCTGGGCCGTGACTCCAGACTGCGCTGGGCTGTGACACCAGACTGCGTTGGGCTGTGACTCCAGACTGCGCTGGGCCGTGACTCCAGACTGCGTTGGGCCGTGACTCCAGACTGCGTTGGGCCGTGACTCCAGACTGCGCTGGGCCGTGACTCCAGACTGCGTTGGGCCGTGACTCCAGACTGCGTTGGGCCGTGACTCCAGACTGTGCTGGGCTGTGACTCTGGACTGCACTCGGCCGTGACTCCAGACTGTGCTGGGCCGTGACACCAGACTGCGCTGGGCCGTGACTCCAGACTGCGCTGGGCCGTGACACCAGACTGCGTTGGGCTGTGACTCCAGACTGCGCTGGGCCGTGACTCCAGACTGCGTTGGGCCGTGACTCCAGACTGCGTTGGGCCGTGACTCCAGACTGCGCTGGGCCGTGACTCCAGACTGCGTTGGGCCGTGACTCCAGGCCGCGCTGGGCCGTGACTCCAGACTGCACTGGGCTGCGACTCCAAACTGCACTAGGCTTCACGCCGAGGCTCTTGGGACTGGAGGGTCACACCGGGCCATGAGACTGCCAGAGGCCTGTGAGAGACCACTGTGCCAGGCCCTCAGACCACTACAGGCCTGCGAGAGACCACTGGTCCTGGCCCTGAGAACACCACAGGCCTGTGAGAGACCACCAGGCCAGGCCCTAAGACCACTACAGGCCTGCGAGAGACCACCAGGCCAGGCCCTGAGACCGCTACAAGCCTACGAGAGACCACTGGGCCAGGCCCTGAGACCACTACAGGCCTGCAAGAGACCATCGGGCCAGCCCTGAGAACACTACAGACCTGCGTGAGACCACTGGGCCAGGCCCTGAGACCACTACAGGCCTGCAAGAGATTAAATGGATTAGCCACGGGAAATGCAGTACTGCAGGGATGGATTGAGGGGTGATTCTGAGTGGGAAGCTCTCTGGAGGGCCAGGTGCGGGCTGAATGGCCTGCTTCTACACTGTAGGGATTCTATACTTCTCTTTCCACAGATGCTGTCAGACCTATGGAGCTTCCCCAGCAATTTATTTCTCCTCTCTATGAAACCTATTGAGAAAACAGTTAGAGTCAGTGACAGTAATGTGGGTCTGGAATCACATAGGGCCCAGACTGGGAAAAGGACTTTGGATTTCCTCTCTAAAGGTTATTAGTAAAGTTGACGTTTTCCAATAGTCTGATTGGCTCCTGGCCATCACTGCTGAGACTAGCCTGTTAATGGCTAAAGTCAAGAGTGGGGTGCTGGAAAAGCACAGCAGATCTGAGGGGTAGGATGGCTAAATACAATCGGAAATTCAGGTTTTTTAAAAGGTGGAATTTATTACCACAGGAAGCAGTTAAAGTGAATGTGGTTAAAATGGTATGTTTAAGGGAAAGGTAGACATATACATGAGGGGAGAAAGGATGCGACGGGTATGTTGTTGGGGGCAGGATAAGGAGGAGCGAGAGTGAGGTTTGTGGGGATCAGTATAGAGCAGTTAGGCCAAATGGCCTGTTACCGTCCAGTGAGTTTTGTATAAAACTAGGTCAGCGATGTATACCCCAAAGCCTTCACCACGATGCGGGTGAAAGTGGGTGTGTGCCTCTGTAAGTGGGGGGTGGGGCTGCCTTTGCCCATTCCCCAACCCATACCATCTATGTCACGTTCCGGAAGCAAGTGGCGACATTGTCTGAAGTGGAATTGACAATCAGTCTCTAACCAATTCATTGCATTGGGCGTGGACTTTATCTGCCACCAACTCTTATCCTGCTCCCGCCCATTCCACACAAATTCAGGCCAGTGGGCAGTGAGACCTAACTCTTGTATGTTTGTCCTTATACTTTAGTAGATGGAGCTTCGCACAGTTGTGAGCCGTAAGGGCATCTCAAACCAACGTCAAAAGGGGTTTATAATGTTGAGTGGAATGTCTGAATGAGATGTTGCCAAGGTTTGTTCAATAATATTTAGGTACGATGTATTTCAAAGACTTTACTGGGAAAACAAATTCCCTGTCAGTTCTTTGGCATTGCTGCTCTGTTTTTGGTTTAGTCGTAGAGTTCAAGAACAGCAGCATTGTACAGGTTCTGGACCAAGACCATCATGAATGGGAATGACAAATAGTGAGGTACCATGAGAACGCTTCAGTAGGAGTGAGCGGAGGCCATTAGGCTCCTCAAGCCCTCTGTACCATTCACCAGGATCCTGACTGATCCTCTACCTCAACACCCAATCCTGGAGTGATCCTATATCCCTTTAACATCAAGGCGTCTTTGGAATTCTGTCCTGAATATACTGAACCATGGAACCTCCACATCCCCAGAAGCAGACAATTCCAAAGATTCACTCCCACCATGAAGAAATTGCATCGTATCTCTATCCGAAATAGTCTACCCATATATCATAAGGCCATGAGATATAGGAGGAGAATTAGGCCATTCAACCCATCGAGTATTTTCCAACATTCGATCATGGCTGATATGATTCCAAATTCTATTCTCCTACCTTTTCCTCTTGATCCCCTTACTAATCAAGAACCTACTTATCTCTGTCTTAAATACACTCAATTTTGGCACTCACCCCCAGATGTTAGTGAGGAGGACTCTGCAGGGTCGACAGGGCAGTTTCTGCTGTTGTCTTTTCCGGTGCCCAGGTCATTGCCACGTGATCTGTCTGGTTTCACTTCTTTGAGACTTCGTAGCGATTGGTACAACTGACTGGTTTGTTCGGCTATTTCAGAGGATAATTGAGTCAACCACATTGCTGTGGGTCTGGAGTCATATACAGGCCAGACCAGGTGAGGATGGCAGTTTCCTTCTCTGAAAACATTAGTGAACCAGATGGGTTTTTCCAACAATCGACAATGATTTCACAGTCAACAGTAGATTCTTAATTCCAGATTTTTAAAATTTGAATTCAAATTTCACCATCTGCTGCGGTGTGAATTGAACCCAGGTTCCCAGGCCATTCATTTGTGGATTAATAGTCTCGCGATTACTACTAGGCCATCGCCTCCTTAATTGGTCCATTGTAGCTGGACCAATCAGAAGGCTGTTACCATGCTGTGCTGCCCTGAACCCATAACAATCGATACCAATTCATCTGGATTTGTTGTGCCCAGAAAAGTAACATTGTCTCTTGGGTGTCACTTAGTTTCACTCGTTTGTCGAAGTTGCAAACTTTTTTCTTTCTTAAACTAGTGTCCTTTTTTTTCCATTTTCAGTCTACAGTCCAAAATTAAAAAGAGGATTTATGATCCCATGAAAGTCTTATCCAAAGTGTAAAGATTGATCCATTTCAAACTGAAGTAACCATTTAATGCTGCAAATAATTTTAGTCAAGTTTTAAGTAAACTTTCAAAATCAAGTGAGTGAATTTTATTCATCTATAGGCTTTCAAAACAAAATAGGCATAAAAGTTACAATAAAAACAAACAGAAGAAATTCAGCATACCCTACCTCCTAAAAATCCCTGAGCTTTTATAAACTAATAGTACTTGGTTCACACTTCGTTTCCTAAAATGCTTCAGTGTAAAATGAAAATGAGCATGGAAAACTATTTCCATCTTTGGCTTCAGCAGAAACATTCTAGTGAACATTGAAAATAAAATGAGGAGTAGGCCATTTGACCCTTTGATCATGGCTGATCATCTGACTCAGACCTCTGTTCCCGCTTTCCATTCCCTTCTATCCCTTCAGTCCGAAGAACTATATCTAACTCCTTGAAAACATTCAATGTTTTGGCCTCAACTGCTTCTGTAGCAGAGAATCCCACAGGCTCCCCACTCTCTGGGTGAAGACATTTCTCCTCATCCCTGTCCAAAATGGCTTACCTCATATTCTTAGACTGTGACCCCCTGGTTCTGGACTCCCTGGTCATCAGGAACATCCTTACCCTGTGTTTATCCTGTCTACTCCTGTTAGAATTTTATAGGTTTCTATGACATCCGCCCCTCATTCTTCTAAACTCCAGTGAATATAGTCCTAACAGTTTTCTCTCTAAAACAATTGGGCTCTCAATTTTGGTTAGGTCACTGTTGGAATATTGCATGCAATTCTGGTCTCCTTCCTATCGGAAAGATGTTGTGAAACTTGAAAGGTTTCAGAAAAGATCTACAAGGATGTTGCTAGGGTTGGAGGATTTGAGCTATAGGGAGAGGCTGAACAGGCTGGGGCTGTTTTCCCTGGAACGTCGGAGACTGAGGGGTGACCTTATAGAGGTTTACAAAATTAAGAGGGGCATGGATAGGATAAATAGGCAAAGTCTTTTCTCTGGGGTTGGGGAGTCCAGAACTAGAGGGCATAGGTTTAGGGTGAGAAGGGAAAGATATAAAAGAGACCTACGGGGCAACGTTTTCACGCAGAGAGTGGTATGTGTATGGAATGAGCTGCCAGAGGAAGTGGTGGAGGCTGGTACAATTGCAACATTTAAGAGGCATTTGGATGGGTATATGAAAAGGAAGGGTTTGGAGGGATATGGGCCAGGTGCTGACAGGTGGGACTAGATTGGGTTGGGATATCTGGTCAGCGTGGATGGGTTGGACCGAAGGGTCTGTTTCCGTGCTGTACATCTCTATGACTCAATGACTCTATAATACTTAACGTGTCTAAGTTCTTAATCACCCATCCCAATATTTCCTGACATGTCTCAGTCAAATTGTATTTGATTATATTCTTGCAAAGCCAACTGACCACATTTTACTGCAGTGAAGGAGCTATATTAATGCACACTGTCATTGTCGAAAGTGAAATTTTTCAATAAAAATGGTACTGCTGATTTAATGCATGATGTTCAGCACATTAGTTAAGCCATCTAGATATTAAAGAGGACAGATAGTATCATGATGACGTATCAGAAGCCCCAGTACCCATGGAGTATGCCTGTGTCAGGCTGTTGCTTGGTTAGTCTGAGAGACAGCTCTCCCAGTGTTGGCACTAGCCCCCAAGATTTTAGTACAGGGTTGATGTGGCTGTTTCTGCCATTGTCTTTTCCGGTGCCCAGGCCAATGCCAGGTGATCTGTCTGGTTTGATTGTTAACTTTTACCTTCAAAACATAGTTCTTTTTTGAAAAAAAAAGAAATCTACTCCAGCCAAAAGATGGGTGCAGATATAAATTCAGCTGCTGCCTGACAAAGTCCAGTGTGGGACCATGGATTGTCACACATGTAGAGTGTTGAGAAAACCTCAAACAGAGAGAGAACCATGACAGGAAAAGGTAACGAGAGGCTGGCCAGCTCTCCCTCGCTGCACCTCTTGCAGACTTTCTGTACTTTGGCTTTGCAGGAAATTAAACAAAGGTTAAAAACTGACTGCAACTCGAGCCATGTGTAAGCTTGACGTTGCTAAAAATCCCTTGTGGAATATGGGACAAAGTGACTGGTTTTCAGCTTATGGTCAATAACTCATCCCATCCCCGGGTGACTCGGATGGTGCCCTGACATCCTAGTATGTGGGCTAGACTGCTGGGAGCATCCAGCCCGGGGAATAACCATTCAAACAATCTTGTGCTGCAGGAAAGACAAAGGATAAAATTTCTCTTTTGCTGTGAGTGCTAGAAGCCAGTGAGCCTTGTTATGGACTAGATCAGACCCCCTCCCCCACCCCAAGAATATTTTAAGAAAGGAGCCTCGACCCTAACCTTTTCTTATTTTAACGGCAAAACTAAAATATTTGTTCCCGATGCAATGTGACAGGTCAACTACTTAATGTTTAGCAAAACTCAATTTATTTAAACACTGCAGTTTAAATACTACCAAAGTACAAGGAATTGAGGAAGAGATTTACCAGGATGTTGCCAGGTGTGGAAGGTTTCAGTTATAAAGAAAGGCTGCATAGGCTGGGATTTCTTTCACTGGAGTGCCGGAGGGTGAGAGGTGACCTGATGGAAGTTTATAAAATAATGAGGGGTATGGATAGAGTTAATGAGAGTTGTCTTTTCCCCAAGATGGGGAATTTCAAGACTGGGGGCACATTTTTAAGGTGAGAGGAGAGAGATTTTAAAAAAGACATGAGAGACAATTTTTTTACACTGAGAATGGTTTGTGTGTGGAATGAGCTTCCTGAGGAAGTGGTGGATGCGATTACAAAGTTGAAAAGACATTTGGATGGACACGTGAATAAGAAAGGGATATGGGCCAGCAGCAGGCAGGTGGGACTAGTTTAGTTTGGGGATTATGATCAGCATGGATTGGTTGGACCAAAGGGTCTGTTTTTGTGCTGTATGACTCTATGACCATGACTACTGGAAAGCTTAACAGAATAATAGATACTATTACTAATGAACTGTTCCAATACAGTTATATCCCATAAACACACCCCTTGGCAAAAAGGCAAATTCAGACACATTCAGGAGGAAAAAAGATCAAGAGAAAATTCAGAGAGAGGTATCCAGAAGACGGTTACTGAAGCTTCGCACTCTTTTGAGACACCAATAGCTTCTGTTTGAAGCTAAATCTAAAAACTAACAAAACCTGGGAAGCCTGGTCTGTGAGAGCTAGTCACATCCAGGCTGCTTCCATTGTTCCAATGTTTAAAAAAACACCTCAAGGCCTGTTTACTCAAGTGGTCTTCAGTAGCCAATCTCTCTTCAAAAAAAACCAGGACCAGGTAACCTGCTGAAAGCCACACTCATCAGCCACTGCCAAAAGGAATCAGAACCAAAGGATTTTCAGCAAACTACAAAGCCAGGAACCTCAAAACCACATCTTCAATCATCAACATCAATTCTACCAACAGACCTAAGATTCAACTCTCTGCTCCTCACAAGCAATACAGAGACTTTTCCTTTCTTTAATTTTTTCGGACCTATCTCGCATTTCCAATATCAATATGAATGAATGAATAAATTAGCTCTAATGTCACATCTACTCACATGAGTACGGTGAAAAGGTTACAAGTCACCACTTACAGTGCCATCTTAGTACAAAAGTACCCAAGTATAGAACCTGGAGTACAAATTCTTAGGAAAACAAAATAGAAAACTAAATAAATTAAAATTTCTGCATTACAGACCTTCAAAAGTACAAAAATAATAACAATAAATTAGGAAAAATAAAAGAGAGGTGGCACGGTGGCTCAGTGGTTCGATTCCAGCCTCGGGTGACTGACTGTGTGGAGTTTGCACATTCTCCCTGTGTCTGTGTGGGTTTCCTCCAGTGCTCCGGTTTTCTCCCACAGTCCAAAGATGTGCAGGTCAGGTGAATTGGCCATGATAAATTGCCCATCGTATGTTAGGGGCATTAGTCAGAGGGTCGGTGTGGACTGGTTGGGCTGAAGGGCCTGTTTCCACACTGTAGAGAATCTAATCTAGATAAAAAGTTCAGAATAACTGTCCTATGATAATAGAATAAGAAAAAAAATCCAATCTGTGTATATTTGTGCTGTAATTTTATTTATTTTCTGTCATTAATTATTTAGTCATTATTAAGCCCACCCTTTTGTTAATTTAAGAGAGTATGATTAAACTGGCTCCTTCTGAATCATAGTTGTCTGGGAGAAAGGGGTCCACAAGAGAAGGGATCTGTTTACAATTACGGATGAGTGAGTAACCAGGGAACAGACAGTTCACCCCTCCTCATGGGCTGCTTTAGGGTTAGAGGTGATGTGAAATATCTAAACATTACCTTACCCTAGAACTACTTGCAAGAAGACAGAATCTATTTCTGTTTGTCAGGAGGTTTGAGAATTCCCAGGGTTAACATTAATCACAGACGGAGAGACGTCTAAAAATTAGAGTCAGATATTTCAGGAGTATGATTAGGAAACGTCTCTACTCACAATGGGCAATGGAGGCTCTGAACTCTCCTATGCAAATAACTATTGATTCTTAATCAATTGCTAACATATAAGCTTGATGTTGATAAAAATCCTTGTGCAAAGATAATATGGAATATAGGGCAAAGTGACTGGTTTTCAGCTTATGGTCAATAATTCATCCCACCCTCGGGTGAATTTGATGCTGTGGTTCTGTTCGCCGAGCTGGAAGTTTTTGTTGCAAACGTTTCGTCCCCTGTCTAGGTGACATCCTCAGTGCTTGGGAGCCTCCTGTGAAGCGCTTCTGTGGTGTTTCCTCTGGCATTTATAGTGGCCTGTCCCTGCCACTTGATTGTTGCCATTGCACATAAAGGTTGGTGTCAAGGCTGGTACGCAGGAAGATGGTTCTGGTTGTTGGAGATCAGTCAGCTCAGATCCAGGACATCTCTGCAGGAGTTCCTCTGGATAGTGTCCTTGACCCAACCATCCTCAGCTGCTTCACCAATGACCTTCCCACCACTTTCTCAAGCTTCAATTCAGGATAAACAATAAACACTGGCCTTGGCAGTGTCACCCACATACTGTGAGAGACCAAAAGAAGTCAAATGTTGGAACATTAACAGATGATTGCACATGTTTTGACACCATTTTCTGCTCCTCAGATACTGAAGCAGTCTATACCCATATGCAGAAAGAGTTGGACAGTGCAGGTCATTCTGTTTCGTTAATGCGAATTCGCTGTAACACGATTGATGAATTGGGAACACTGTTTCTAAAGCACGAACTTTTAAAGTGTGTATTGATTACAATGGGATTCTGGCCCCATTAGTTTAAATGGTGCTGCTATTACGCGATTTTCTTATAACACGGGATTGCATGAGATTGAACTATCACGTTAAGCAGAACGACTGTATTCAGTTTTGGGCTGACAAGTTTTAGTAACATTTGTGCCATACAACTGCCAGACAAATATTGTCTCCAATGGGAGAGGATGCCGCACTCACCCTCAATATTCAGTGGCATTACCATCACTGAATATCCCACTGTTAACATCTGGAGGTTATCATTTTCTGGGAACTGAGTTAGACTATCCATAAAAATACAATGGCTACAAGAAGCAAGTCGGAAGCTAGGAATGTTGCAGTGCTTACTCACTTCCTGACTCCCCGAAGCCTGTTCACCATCCACAAGGCACAAGTCAGGAGCGTGATGGAATACTCCCCACTTGTCTGGATGGATGCAACAAGATTCAAGAAGCTTGACACCATTGCTTTATTGGCACCACATCCACAAACATCCACTCCGTCCACCACTGACGCTAGGTAGCAGCAGTGTGTACTATCTACAAGATGCACTGTAGGAATTCACCAAAGATCCTCAGACAGCACCTTCCAAACCCATGACCACTTCGATCTAGAAGGGCAAGGGCAGTGGATACATGGGAACACCATCACCTTCAAGTTCCCCTCCAAGCCACTCACCATCTTGACTTGGAAATATATTGCTGCTCCTCCAGTGTCGCTGGGTCAAAATCCTGGAATTCCCTCTCTGGCATCAAGTTAGACAAAGGAGATCCAGTAGATGTTATCTATTTGGATTTCTAAAAGGCCTTCGACAAGGTGCTGCATAGGAGGCTGCTTAATAAGAAAAGAGCCCCTGGTGTTAGGAGCATGGATAGAGAATTGGCCGACAGGAAGAAGGCAGAGAATGGGGATAAAGGGGTCTTTTTCAGGATGGCAGTTGGTGACTAGTGGAGTTCTACAGGCATCAGTTTTGGAACCATAACTATTCATGGCCTCATTCCTGATGAAGGGCTTATGCCCGAAATGTTGATTCTCCTGCTCCTTGGATGCTGCCTGATCTGCTGTGATTTTCCAGCAACACACTCTCAACTGCAACATCTGCAGTCCTCACTTTCTCCCATAACTATTCATATTATACATTAACGATCTGGACAAACGAACTGAGGGCATTGTTTTTAACGTTGAAGTTGACACAAAGATAAGTGGAGAGACAGGTCATGCTGAGGAAGCAGGGAGGCTGCAGAAGGACTTGGACAGGTTGGGAGAGTGGGCAAAGATGCGACAGATGGAATACAATGTGGGAAAGTGGAAGATAATGCACTTTGTTAAGAAGAATAGAGGTGTATTTTCTAAATGGAGAAGGGCTTTGGAAATCTGAAGCACAAAGAGACTTAGTTCAGGATTCTCATTAGGTTAAATACAGGTTCAGTTGGCAGTCAGGAAGGCAAATGCAATAGTATTTATTTGGTTAGTTACTAGTTAGTATTCATTTCAAGAGGGTTAGATTACAAGAGCAGAGACGTACTGCTGAGGTTATATAAAGCTATGTTCAGACCGCATTTGGAATATTGTGAGCAGCTTTAGGTCCCATATCTGAGGAAGGATGTGCTGGCAAAGGAAGGGGTCCAGAGCAGGCTCACAAGAATGATCCTGGGGGTGAAGGCCTTGTCATCTGAGGAGTGACTGAGGACTCTGTGCCTGTACTCAATGGAGTTAGAAGGATGAGGGAGGAGTCTGATTGAAACTTACAGAACACTAATGTGCCTGGATAGAGCGGGCATGGAGCAGATGTTTCCACGAGTAGGAGGGATGAGGATCCGAGGCACAGCCCCAGAGTGAAGGGACCGTTAGAACTGAGAGAAGGAAGAGTGTCTTCAGCCAGAGGGTGGTGAATCAGTGGAATTCATTGCTGCAGGAGGCTGTAGAGGTGAAGTCAATGATTGTATATAAGACAGAGATAGGTTCTTTATTAGATTAGATCCCTTACAGTATGGAAACAGGCCCTTCGGCCAAAACAAGTCCACACCGCCCGTCCGAAGAGTAACCCATGCAGACCCATTCCCCCAACTTATATTTACCCCTGACTAATGCACCCTAACACTATGGGCAATTTAGCATGGCCAATTCACCTAACCTGCACATCTTGTAATTTTGGGAGGAAACCGGAGCACCCGGAGGAAACCCACGCAGACACGGGGAGATTAGTAAGGGGATCAAGGGTTACAGGGAGAAGGTTTGGAGAATGAGGTCGAGAAACATACCAGCCATGATTGAATGGCGGAGAAGACTAGCTGGGCCCAATGGCCTAACCCTGCCCATACATCTCATGGTCTTATAGTCTTACTGTGGGTCTACTAAAGCACATGGTCAACAGTGTTTCAAGAAGGCAGCTCACTACCACTTTCTCCAGAGTAATTAGGATTGGAACTTGTCAGTGACATTCACAATTCATGGAGAAATATTACAAAATGATCCATTGAATTTCCTCCTAATTTTCCCAAACCAAACCCATCCTTTCCATTTATACAAACGTCTATGGAACATCTACCCTCCATTGTCCATGTTGGGGTTAGCATGTGGAGGTTAACATCAGACAAACAATCTATTTTCTATTCAGAATTCCTGAACTACATTACCGCTGGGTGTTGCCAAATTAATCTACATTTGAAAGGTAAAATCTCAGAATGGAAATGAAATATTTGGCAAATAACATCTTTTCCACTAAGTTACAAAAATACAAGAAATACTGAAAGCAACAGTATTCTCCAGATAATAAATGGAAATATTAGTTACTTGACAGCTTGCCCTAGCTTCTTTGGCAGAGAAGTTGTGGCAATTAAAGAAGTTCAATTTTCAAATGTTATTTCTCCAACGTGTGATCAAAAGTCACCACATTCAGACCAAAGCATTTGGCTTCATTGCAGCTTCCTTCATCATAGAATCATCAAGTCATAGAATCCCTACAGTGTGTAGAAGCCTATGATGACTAACCAGCTCCTGACGCTCCAAAGCCTGTCCACCCTCTATAAGGCACAAGTCGGGAATGTGATGGAATGCTCCCTGGATGGGTGCAGCTGGGAGTAAGTGAGGATTGCGAATGCTGGAGATCAGAATCAAGAGTGTGGTGCTGGAAAAGCACAGCAGGTCAGGCAGCATCTGAGGAGCAGGAGAATCGACGTTTCGGCATAAGCCCTTCATCCAAGATTCCTTGGATGCTGTTTGACCTGCTGAGCTTTTCCAGCTCCATGCTCTGGATGGGTGCAGCTCCAACAACACTCAAGAAACTTGACACCATCCAGGACAAAGCAGCTCGCTTGATTGGCGCCACATCCACAAGCATCCACTCCCTCCACCACCGACGCTCAGTAGCAGCAGTGTGTACCATCTACAAGGTGCACTGTAGCAGTTCACCAAGGACCCTTAGACAGCACCTTCCAAACCCATGCAGCATCCAAGGAGCAGGAGAATCGACGTTTCGGGCATAAGTCTTTCTTCAGGAATCCTGAAGAAGGGCTTATGCCCGAAACGTGGATTCTCCTGCTCCTTGGACGCTGCCTGACCTGCTGCGCTTTTCCAGCAACACATTGTTCAGCTCTGATCTCCAGCATCTGCAGACCTCACTTTCTCCTTCCAAACCCATGATCAAGTTCCCCTCCAAGTCACTCCCCATCTTGATGTGGAGGTATATCATTGCTGTTCCTTAGATGTCACTGGGTCAAAATTAAAATCATGAACTCTCTTCCCATCGGCATTGTGGGTCATATGGACAGCAATGGTTCAAGAAGGCAGCTCACCACCACCTTCTTAAGGGCAACTAGGGAACAGCAATAAATGCTGACCCAGCCAACAGCAGCCACCTCCCCTCAATGAATTAAAAATAAGGCTATCCGTAATTGTTAGCTGTGACAGTCAGACGATTGTGAGCTCAAATCCTCCTCCTGAGCCTTGAGAACAAGTTTCTGGTTACCATCCATTTTAATTTTCCTTTCCAATCCCTCAGCGACACGTCCATCCTTGGCCTCCTCAATAAACAAAGAACAAAGAAAATTACAGCACAGGAACAGACCCTTCGGCCCTCCAAGCCTGCAGCAATCCAGATCCTCTATCTAAACCTGTCACCTATTTTCCAAGGATCTGTATCCCTCTGCTCCCTGCCCATTCATGTATCTGCATAAAGAACTTTCCAAGCATATCTCCCCTAAACTTTTCCCCTCTCACCTTGAACTCATGGCCTCTAGTAATTGAGTGCCCCATCTGGGAAAAGGCTTCTTGCTATCCACCCTGTATATACCTCTCATGATTTTGCAGACTTCAATCAGGTCCCCCCTCAAATTCTGTCTTTCCAACCTCTCTTCAAAGCTAGTGTCCTCCATACTGGGCAACATCCTGATGAACCTCCTCTGTACCCTCTCCAAAGCATCCTCATTCTTTTAGATAATGTGGCGACCAGAACTGTACGCAGTATTCCATATGTCGCCAAACCAAAATCTTATACAACTGTAACATGACCTGCTAACTCTTGTACTCAGTACCCCGTCCAATGAAGGAAAGGCTGCCGTACGCCTTCTTCACTACTCTATTGACCTGCGTTGCCACCTTCAGAGTACAATGGACCTGACCACTCAGATCTCTCTGTACATCAATTTTCCCCAGGACTTTTCCATTTACTGCTCTTGAATTATACCTTTCAAAATGCATCACCTTGCATATGCCCGGATTGAACTCCATCTGCTATTTCTCCGCCCAACTCTCCAGTCTGTCTATATTCTGCTGCATTCTCTGACAGGAAGAAAGTGAGGACTACAAATCAGAGTTGAGAGTGTGGTGCGGAAAAGCACAGCGGGTCAGGCAGCATCCGAGGAGCAGGAGAATTGATGTTTCGGGCATAAGCCTTTCATCGGGCTCCTCGGATGCTGTCTGACCTGCTGTTCTTTTCCACCACCACACTCTCACGGCATTCTCTGACAGTCCCCTTCACTATCTGCTACTCCACCAATCTTAGTCTCATCTACAAACTTGCTAATCAGACCACCTACACCTTCCTCCAGATCATTTATGTATATCACAAACAACAGTGGTCCCAACACGGATCCCTGTGGAACACCACTGGTCGCAGGTCTCCATTTTGAGAAGCTCCCTTCCACTACTACTCTCTGGTTCCTGTTGTCCAGCCAGTTCTCTATCCATCTAGCTAGTACATCCTGGACCCTATGCGACTTCACCTTCTCCATCAGCCTACCATGGGGAACCTGATTAAATGCCTTACTAAAGTCCATGTATATGACATCCACAGCCCTTCCCTTATCAATAAACTTTGTCACTTCCTCAAAGAATTCTATTAAGTTGGTAAGACATGACCTTCCCTGCACAAAACCATGTTGCCTATCACTTATAAGCCCGTTTTCTTCCAAATGGGAATAGATCCTATCCCTCAGTATCTTCTCCAGCAGCTTCCTTACCACTGACGAGAGGCTCACAGGTCTGTAATTACCAGATTATCCCTGCTACCCTTCTTAAACAAGGGGACAACATTAGCAATTTTCCAGTCCTCCAGGACTTCACCCATGTTCAAGGACACTGCAGAGATATCTATTAAGGCCCCAGCTATTTCCACTCTCATTTCCCTCAGTAGTCTGGGTTAGATCCCATCCGGAGCTGAGGACTCGTCCACCTTAATGTCTTTTAGAATACACAACACTTCCTCCCTCCTTATGCCAACTTGACCTAGAGTAATCAAACATCTATCCCTGACCTCAACATCTGTCATGTCCCTCTCCTCAGTGAATACAGATGCAACGTACTCATTAAGAATCTCACCCATTTTCTCTGACTCCACGCATAACTTTCCTCCTTTGTCCTTGAGTAGGCCAACCCTTTATCTCATTACCCTCTTGCTCCTTATATATAAATAAAAGGCTTTGGGGATTTCTTTAACCCTGTTTGCTAACAGTATCTTATGACCCGCTTTAGCCCTCTTAATTCCTCATTTCAGATTGGTTCTACATTCTTGATATTCTTCCAAAGCTTCGTCTGTTTTCAGTTGCCTAGTCCTTATGTATGCTTCCTATTTCCTCTTAGCTAGTCTCACAATTTCACCTATCATTCATGGTTCCCTAATATTGCCATTTCTATCCCTCATTTTCGCAGGGACATATCTATCCTGATCTCTAATCAACCTCTCTTTAAAAGCCTCCCACATATCAAATGTGGATTTACCCTCAAACAGCTGTTCCCAATCTACATTCCCCAGCTCCTGCTGAATTTTGCTATAATTGGTTTTCCCTCAATTTAGCACTCTTCCATTAGGATTACTCATCTTTGTCCATGAATATTCTAAAACATACGGAATTGTGATCACTATTCCCAAAGTAATTTCCTATTGAAACTTCAACCACCTGGCCTGGCTCATTCCCCAACGCCAGGTCCAGTATGACCCCCCTCCCAAGTTGAACTATTTACATACTGCTCTAGAAAACTCTCCCGGATGCTCCTTACCAATTCTGGTCCATCTCGACCTCTAACACTAAATGAATCCCAGTCAGTGTTGGGAAAATTAAAATCACCCATCACCACCACCATGTTGCTCCTACATCTGTCCATCATCTGTTTACATACTTGTATCTCTCTCATGCTCGCTGTTGGGAGGTCTGTAGTACAGCCCCAACATTGTTACTGCACCCTTCCTATTTCTGAGCTCTGCTCATATTGCCTCCCTGCTCGAGTCCTCCATCGTGCCCTCCTTCAGCACAGCTGTGATATCATTTCTGACAAGTAATGTAACTCCTCCACCTCCTTTCCCTCCCTCTTTATCCGCCTGAAGCATTGATATCCTGGGATATTTAGTTGCCAATCATGCCCTTCTCTCAACCAAGTCTCAGTAATAGCAATAATATCATACTCCCAGGTACAAGCCCAAGCCCTATGCTCATCTGCCTTACCTGCTACACTTCTTGCATTAAAACAAATGCATCTCAGAGCACATTCAGTATCTGCTCCCTGCTTACTCTTCCTGATGAAGGGCTTATGCCTGAAATGTCGATTCTCCTGCTCCTTGGGTGCTGCCTGACCTGCTGTACTTTTCCAGCACCACACTCTCGATTCTGATCTCCAGATCTCCAGTCCTCACTTTCTCCTGCCTACTATTCCCCTTAGTCACGCTGACTTCATTACCTAGGTCCTTACAGGTTTTACTTACTACCTCCTTACTGTCCACTAATTTCCTCATTTGGTTCCCATCCCCCTGCCATATTAGTTTAAACCCTCTCCTCCCCCAAGGACATTGGTTCCAGTCCAGCCCAGGTGTAGACCATCCAATTTGTAATAGTCCCACCTTCCCCAGAACCGGTCCCAATCCCAAAAATCTGAACCCCTCCCTCCTGCACCATCCCTCAAGCCATGCATTTTTCCTGCCTATTCTTTCACTTCTACTCTGACGAGTATGTGGCACTGGTAGCAATCCTGGGATTCCTACCTCTGAGGTCCTACTTATTAACTTGGCTCCTAAATCCCTACATTCTGCTTATTGGACCTCATCCTGTTTATTATCTTTATCATTGGTGCATATATACACCACGACAACCAGCTGTTCACCCTCCCCCTTCAGAATTGTCTGCAGCTGATCTGAGACATCCCTGACCCGTGCACTGGGGAGGCAACACACCATTTGGGAGTCTCGTTTTCAACCACAGAACCACTTATCTACTCCCCTTACAATTGAATCCCCTGTGACTATAGCCCTTCCACTTTCTTTCCCACCCTTCTGTACAGCAGAGCCAGCCATGGCTATTGCTCCCCTCCTCTGGTGAGCCATCTCTCCCAACAGTATCCAAAATGGTATAACTGTTTTGGAGAGAGATGACCACAGGGGACACCTGCACTGCCTTCCTGCTCTTTCTCTGCCTTTTGGTCATCCATTCACTGTCTCCCTCAGCAATCCTAATCTGCGGTGTGACCAATTCACTAAACGTGCTATCCACGACCTCCTAAGCATCGCGGCGAGACCATCCGCAGCTCCAGATCCGTCATGCGGTCAAACAAGAGCTGCAGTTGGACACACTTCCTGCATATGAAGGAGCCAGGGCCATCAGCTGGTCCCTGAGCTCCCACATTCAGAAAGAGGAGCATAACACAGGTCTGAGATCTCCTGCCATTTTTAATCTTAGCCTTAACTTAGTTAAACGAAAATTCCTCCATTGTCAGAGTGAAGCCAAATGGAAACTGCAGGAACAACACCTAATATTTCACCTGGGAAGCTTACAGCCCAATGGCCTCAACATCAACTTCACCAGCTTCAAAGTCCCTCCCAGCTTTATCCTTTATCTAGCCCCACCCATCCTCCTCGCCTCCCTGACCTGTTCTAATCTGTCCATCTTCCTACTCACCTATCCGTTCCACCCTTCCCATTGACCAATTACAATAACCCCGGACTGCATCCACCTAACACCATCCCACCTACCCCTCCCCCAGCCCCATCCTCCTCTCTCTATTTACTTCTGGGCTCCCTTCCCCCTCCCCAGCTCTGACAAAGGATTTCAGCCCGAAACATTGACTCTCCTGCTGTGCTCTTCCAGCCTCACATCTATCAACAATATCTAGATTAATCCTCTCAGTGTGCTACAAAGAGAGGGCTGCATTGTTGAAGGTACTACTTTTCAAATGAAATGTGAAACTAAGGGTCTGTCTGCTCTCTTGGGTGCATATAAAGATCTGAGGGAAAGTGAGGGCTGCAGATGCTGGAGAAATCAGGGTTGAAAAGTATGGCACTAGAAAAACACAGCAAGTCAGGCAGTATCTGAGGAGCAGGAGAATCGATGTTTTGGGCATTAGCCCTTCATCAGGAATGTGGAGGGGGAAGGAGACTGAGAGATAAATAGGAGGGTGAGGGTGGGGGTGGGGGGAGGGAGGTAGCTGGGAAGACGATAGGTAGTTGCAGGTGGGGTGTAATAGTGATAGGTCAGAGCAGAGGGTGGAGGGGATAAGTGGGAAGGCAGGTGGACAGGTAGGGCAAGTCAGTGGGCAGTGCCAAGTTGGAAGGTTGGGGGGGAGGGGTCATTCAGAAACTGGTGAAATCGACATTGATGCTGTGTGGTTGGAGGGTCCCAAGGTGGAAGCTGAGGCATTCTTCCTCCAGGCATCAGGTGGCTTGGATTTGACGCTGGAGCAGGCCCAGGACTTGCATGTTCTTGGCAGAATGGGAGGGGGAGTTGAAGTTGTCAGTCACATGGCGATGGGGTTGTTTGTTGTGTGTGTCCCTGAGATGTCCCCTGAAACATTCCATGAGTTGGCGTCCTGTCTCCCCGATGCAGAGGAGACCACATTGAGAACCTTCCCAGCTACCTTCTCCCCACTCCCACACCCCCATTTATCTCTCAGCCCCTCTGCCCACCTTCCTGATGAAGGGCTTATGCTTGAAATGTCGATTCTCCTGCTCCTCAGATGCTGCCTGACCTGCTGTGCTTTTCCAGCACCACACTTTTCGACTCTGAATGTAAGGATTGCATGATATTATTGGACAAAGAGATGGGGACTTGTTTCTGGCATCCAATATGTATCACACAATCCACATCACTGAGAAACAGATTGACTGGTCATTATTTCCCAGGCTGGGCCTAGCTTATGTATATCATGAACAGTAGTTCTATGTTGGTGTTCAACAATAAATGATGCTCTTTTCCAGTCAGGTTTCCTGAGTTATTACACTAAGGTTCAAGTCCCACCTGATCCAGAGATGTCTCATCACATCTCGGAACAGGTTAGGAAAAAGCCTCTGACATTGTCATAATGAAACATTAACTTTCACTGATCACAATGCACTGGCCTACATTGAAAAGTTTATAAACTCAAAACATGAGATTGTTCAGGTGGAGTCATTTATTTCAACCATTTATTGTCAAGGGTGTTGCCATTGCTGGAATAAACATTGCAATTGCAGGTGCATTGTACTGAGTGTAAATTGTTGGAGTAAGTTAAAGGTTTACAAATTGTTAAATGAATGAATGGATGTGTTTCTTGTGTTTTGTTGTCTATCACATATCTAGTGATGAAACATATATTTAAAATAGTGCTTCATCTTATTAATGTTTGTGGGAGCTTCCTGTAGTTGCTGTGTATGCTAAACAACCAACAGAAGTACACGAGTTGCTGTAAAACTCTTTGGGCTGTCCTGAGATCCTGAAAGGCGCTACATAAATGTAAGTCTTCAGACTTCTTTTCCCTAATACTTTCCTATTGAACAAAGAACAAAGAAAATTTACAGTCCAGGAACAGGCCCTTCGGCCCACCAAGCCTGTGCCGATCCAAATCCACTGTCTAAACCTCTAGCCCAATTTCTAAGCATCTGTATCCCTCTGCTCTCCACCTTCTCATGCATGTCTTCAGATGCACCTTAAATTAATCTACCGTGCCCTGCCTCTACTACCTCTGCTGGCACCGCGTTCCAGGCACCAACCACCCTCTTTCCATGTGCATCCCCCTTAAACTTTCCTCCCCTCACCTTGAAAGCATTGAATCCCTCACCCTGGGAAAAAGCTGATCTCTATCTACCCTGCCCATACCCTTCATGATTTTGTAGATCTCAGTCAGGTCCCTCCCTCATCTCCTTTTTTCTAATGAAAACAATCCTAACTTACTCAACCTCCCTTCGTAGCTAGCACCTTCCATACCAGGCAACATCCTTGTAAACCTTCTCTGCACCCTCTCCAAAGCGTCCACATCCTTTTGGTAATGTGGGAACCAGAACTGTACACAGTATTCTAAATGCAGCCGAACCAAAGTCTTGTACAATTTTAACATGACCTGCCAGCTCTTATACTCAATACCCTGTCTGATGAAGGCAAGCATACCATATGCCTTCTTGACCACTCTATCCACCTGTGCAGCCACCTTCAGGATACAATGGACCTAAACTCCTAGATCTCTCCCAGATATTGCCCCTATATCCTTACAGAGGTATACCCTTACATACCACCTTCTGTCTAATGTTTTATCTTATAAGGCTGGAGGCATGTGATGACTCTAACCTTTCTTTACCTGTATTTTTGATTGGTAACTGAAATGAGAAAAATGTTGTTTTAAAAACAGGACTGGGGAAGGGATTTCTGCATTGTTTAAATGCACTTTTATTGTAAGTGCTGCTTACAGCACTGTTTGTTCAACCAGTAGAGAAATATTAATTGCCGGCAAATGGTGCCAGGGAGAATTACAAAGTGAGATTTGACCAGCAACAAGTAGCTGATTGGTCTGTGGAATGGTGACCAGTTATCGATGACAAAGGCTTTCTGCCTGCCAACAACAATGTGATTGGCTCCTAGCTAGCTGACTACTTTGTGACTGTGAATGATAAAACCAAATCCATCTGACCTCCAGAAGGGGAGGTGATGTCCTTTTCTCTGCTGTGGAAACACAACTGAAGACCAAAGAAAGCCATTTTCCCTCAACAACTGCTGTAAGCTGTTGCTTTTAACAAATAAGGCATAGCTTTATAATTTGTTGACCAGTAGCTCTGTA
This sequence comes from Chiloscyllium plagiosum, assembly GCF_004010195.1. Classification (NCBI taxonomy): domain Eukaryota; kingdom Metazoa; phylum Chordata; class Chondrichthyes; order Orectolobiformes; family Hemiscylliidae; genus Chiloscyllium; species Chiloscyllium plagiosum. The sequence goes on from NC_057713.1 coordinate 7,056,747, forward strand.
ACAATGTAAAAAAAATTGTCCTAGAGAGAAATTGACCATCAGCAAATCCTGACAAGCCAAAAGAATCATTTCAGCAAATCCTGTGAACAGGGATCACTGAACTGCCTTCTCAGTCTTTCCCTCCAACCCTAACACCAATGTTTCTTTGGTGCCTGTTCATGTTCTTCTGTATGTGTATTATAAGGAGGTTAGAGTTTTAATTATCAGATTTATCTGTTGACTATTGTTTACCTGTAGCTAGAATCTATTTATTTATAGTAAAACATTTCAATTTTTGTGATGACTCTGGAAATAGCAGAGCTTGATTTCTAATATATTATCACAATGAGAAATGACAATTTTCATTTTGTGTATCTGTCTGATCATTTGGCCTTCTGCTTTCTTCCTTGCTGTCAGCTAGTTAGCCCTAATTTTGAAAACTTTTCTTCTGGCAATCAGCAGTAGTTCGTGGAGCTTACTATTTCCACACTCTCTGTTAATCCTTTCTCTAGCGTCACGGAAATCATAACATTGGCTATCATTAGTCCTGGCAGTGTGTGAATTGGCCATAATAGTCTAGTTTAGCAACACGAATCTCCACCCCATCTCAAAGCAATAAGGGACTGAGCTTTACCTCAATGGAATAGTCAGCTCCACAAACACAACGAGAATTTTAAAAAGTGGTTTTCGCATCTGGAAATTTGCCCGCCTTACTCTAACCAACCGAGTGCAGCAGCATCATTGGATAAGGTTTTCGCTTTCAGAGTGGTTTCAGAACTCAGCTCTTGGTCCAACGTGTAACTGGGTTCCGAGGTCTGGATAGATTCATGCTGCAGCAGGTACGAAGTTACATATTTACCCTTTCTTTTCAAATCAAACAATAGCTGGATAATTGTTGGGGGAGCTGTAATGTTCTGTCACACAAAAAAAAACTGGTTGTTTTCTCTGAAATATTTCCAGATTGTTTCCAATGAAAGGCTAGACTTTTCACCCCACCCTGTCTTTAAATTTTGTGGCTTTTCTTCTCGAAGAAATCGATTTTATGGGTTTCTAGATTTGCTGCGCTGCAGTAGAAGTAATTCAAATGTTCAAGTTAAACTCTTGCCAATTCCAAACCCTCTCTCCAGAGAGCCCACTGGGCGAGGGGCTACACCACAGGACTCCAGCACCGGGAACAGTCGACTATTTCTTGATTCACATTCTGTCAGCTTACAGTCACAATCAGGTATCCTGCTTTGTTGAAATGTTTTAAATAGATGGGAACGTTAAATGCTTCGCCAGGTCAGAGTTTGCAGAAATAAATGATCGAGTGATCTCCAACAATGTGGATCTGATCCCAATGGGATATCTGAGACTGTTTGGAATTCTAGTAGGTGGAATGGTTAGAATTTTAATATCTGTAATCGGAAGGAATACATTTAAGATCATTGGGAAACGAACAAGAGGGGCATTGCAGAGAATTTATGCCAAAACCTGGCGTTGTGTTCAGCAGTGAACTGCCTGAAGAGGTGGTGGAAGCTGATTCCGTCATAATGTTCAAAACAAGAGTTGGATAAATAATTGCAGGGCTCTGGGGGGAGGGGAGTTAATTGCTCTGCTCTTTTGAAGAGCTTGCACAGGCAGAGTGGGCCAAACGACCTCCTTGGGTGGAGGCTCAACTAAATAATTCCAGGTATTTGTAAAACCTCCAGGGCATGAGGGAGGTTTTGCTAAATCTATACAAGATACTAGTCAGACCAGAGCAGTTTTGGGCTCCTTATATGAAGGAAGATATACTGGCATTGGGGGCAGTCCAGAGAAGGTTGACTGGGCTGATCCTGGACATGGAGGGACCGTCTTATGAGGAGATTGGTCTTTACTCATCGGAATATAGAAGAATGAGAGGAGATGAATATATTTAAAAGAATGGGAGGGTAGATATAGGAAATTGTTTTTCCTTGTAGAAGAATCTAGGAGCAGAGAGCATCATTGAGTCATAGAGTCGTAGAGAGATACAACACAGAAACAGACCCTTCGGTCCAACTCATCCATGCTCATCCAATATCCTAAATTAATTTAGCTCTTGGGCCCTATCCCTCTAAACCCTTCCTATTCATACACCCATCCAGATGCCTTTTAAATGCTGTAATTTTACCACTTCCTCTGGCAGCTCATTCCGTACCCGTACCACCCTCTGCTGAAAAAGTTGCCCCTTAGGTTCCTTTTACATCTTTCTCCTCTCACCCCAAACCTATGCCCTCTAGTTGTGGACTCCCCCACTCCAGGGAAAAGACCTTGTCTATTTATCTTATCCATATCCTATAAGGTCACCCCTCAACCTCTGATGCTCCAGGGAAAATAGCCCCAGCCTATTCAGCCTCTCCCTGTAGCTCAAACCCTCCAACTCTTGTTTTGAATGCTATGACTGAATCAGCTTCTGCCACCTCTTCAGGCAGTTCACTGCTGATCACAACACCAGGTTTTAGCATACACTCTCCGCAATGCCCCTCTTGTTCATTTCCCAATGATCCAATCATCCAATTGCTACAGTGTGGAAACAGACTATTTGGCCCAACAAGTCCACACCGATCCTCCGAAGAGTAAACCACCCAGACCCATTCCCCTACCCTATTACTCTATATTTACCCCTGACTAATGTACCTAACTGACACAGCCCTGAACACAATGGGCAATTCAGTATGTCCAATTCACCTAACCTGCACATCTTTGGATTAAGAAGTTGCACTCAGAGGGGAGTGAATCTGTGGAATTCGTTACAGCAGTTGGCTTTCAAGGCTGGGTCATTAAGTACATTCAAGGCTGAGATAGACAGATTTTTAATCAGTAAGGAGAATCAGGGGCAACAGGGCAAAGGAAAGAAAGTGGAGTTGAGGATTATTAATCAGCCATGATCTCATTGAATGGTGGAGCAGACTTGATGGGCTGAATGGCCTACTTCTGCTCCTATCTCTGTGATAGGGTTAGAGTTACTGTGCTGTAGTAAGGCAAGCTATGTAATTTTTGGCAGTGCATCCTTAACAGTTTTTTTGACCAGCTTAGTACACATTTAGTGGTCTGCTGAGCAGGAATGCTGTGCAAAGTGTGTCCCCCTCAATAAGCCCCTTGCACCCACTCCCAGAGACATTGTGGTGCCAAGCAGTTGAAATCCTGTGCACGATCGGGCAGTGTCAACGCACCACAGGCTTGTGAAGCTCAGGAATACATCAGCCACCAGTGTTGCTGCACTAACCCAGCCATAGAGGTTTACAGCACAGAAAAACCTTTATCCATTGTGTCCACACTTCTCAAAAACAACCACTGAACTGCTCTAATCCCATTTTCCAACACTTGGCCCATACCTTGTATTGCAAATGCACAATTATATACATTGAAATGCTATCAGGGTTTGTGTCTGTACCAGGCTGACACACAGGGAGTCCAGATTCCCATCAGTCTCTGGGTAGTATGTGTTGGGGTTGACAAAGTTGAGTTGCCCATGTTGGATTTAGGTCACCCCAGCATCATTTAAGTTGGAGGAAGGATACCAAAAAATGATGAATTTGAAGTTGAGGGATATGAATACGGAGCTACAGTGTGTGGGTTATGGAAAAAAGTCACTAATGTCACTGGGCCAGTAATCTGGAGATCTGGACTACTGATTGGGAGATTGTAGTTTTTTTTTAAATTCATTCACAGGGTATGGATGTTTCTGGCTAGGTCAGCATGTATGACCTACCCATAATTGTCCAGAGAGCAATAGAATGTCAACCACATTGCTGTGAGTCTGGAATCACATCTAGGCTAGAGCAGGTAAGGATGGCAGATATCCTTCCCTAAAGGGCATTAGAGATTAGATTCCCTACAGTGTGGAAACAGGCCCTCCAGCCCAACAAGTCCACACTGACCCTCCGAAGAGCAACCCACCCAGACTCATTTCCCTCTGACTAACGCACCTGACACTAAGGGCAATTTAGCATGGCCAATTCACCTGACCTGCACATCTTTGGACTATGGGAGGAAACTGGAGCACCCGGAGGAAACCCATGCAGACACAGGGAGAATGTGCAAACTCCATACATACAGTCACCCAAGGCTGGAATCAAATCTGGGTTCCTGGTGCTGTGAGGCAGCAGTGCTAACCACTGAGCTACCGTGCCATCCCAGGTAGGATTTTAGTGAACCAGGTGGGATTTTCCTGACAATCGGCAATGGTTTCATGGTCATCATTGGACTCCTAATTCCAGATACTTGTTGAATTTAAATTCCACCAACCAAAAAATGATGAATTTGAAGTTGAGGGATATGAATACGGAGCTACAGTGTGTGGGTTATGGAAAAAAGTCACTAATGTCACTGGGCCAGTAATCTGGAGATCTGGACTACTGATTGGGAGATTGTAGGTTTTTTTTAATTCATTCACAGGGTATGGATGTTTCTGGCTAGGTCAGCATGTATGACCTACCCATAACTGTCCAGAGAGCAATAGAATGTCAACCACATTGCTGTCGGTCTGGAATCACATCTAGGCTAGAGCAGGTAAGGATGGCAGATATCCTTCCCTAAAGGGGATTAGAGATTAGATTCCCTACAGTGTGGAAACAGGCCCTCTGGCCCAACAAGTCCACACTGATCCTCCGAAGAGCAACCCACCCAGACTCATTTCCCTCTGACTAACACACCTGACACTAAGGGCAATTTAGCACGGCCAATTCACCTGACCTGCACATCTTTGGACTATGGGAGGAAACTGGAGCACCTGGAGGAAACCCACGCAGACACAGGGAGAATATGCAAACTCCATACATACAGTCACCCAAGGCTGGAATCGAATCTGGGTTCCTGGCGCTGTGAGGCAGCAGTGCTAACCACTGAGCCACCGTGCCATCCCAGGTAGGATTTTAGTGAACCAGGTGGGATTTTCCTGACAATCGGCAATGGTTTCATGGTCATCATTGGACTCCTAATTCCAGATACTTGTTGAATTTAAATTCCACCATCTACCATAGCAGGATTCACACTCAGATACCCAGAACGTCACCAGAATCTCTGGATTAATGTTCTAGCCAGTATACCACTTAACCACCACCTCTAATTCAAAGCATTAAATAAATTTGGAATCAAAATAAAACACATCAGCAACAGTGACCATGAAATTATTGGGTTGTTATAAGATCAGATCTGGTTCACTAATCCCTCTAGGGAAAGGAAATCTGCCATCCTCACCTGGTCTGGCCTACTTGTAACTCCAGACCTACGGCGATGTGGTTGACTTGTAACTGAAATAACTCCATAGAGGCCAGTATCCTGTCACCAAATCCCCCGTTATGTACATGTGGAGAGTCCTTGACACTGATCCAGGTCCCTTAGTGCCAGCCCTCAGAGTGAACAGAACCCCTGACACTCCTGTTTATGTCTGTCAGCCAGGACTCCCTGATTGGATCAGTTAACAGCCCCAATCAGGGAATCATTAATAAGGAAATAACTATTTATTTTAATTGAACTATTTTTAAACAACAACAAAAAAGAAACATGAATTGCTGATTTATAACTATATAACCTTCGAAACCCATGACCATTTACAGCAGATATGTGGGAACACTATTATCTGAGAGTTTCTATCCATCCGAATGGAAAGATATCACCACTCCCTCTAACCATGGTTCCTGGATGTTCAATAGCATTGCTATGACTGAATTACTATCACTAACATTGCAGACCACATTTGGAATATTGTGAGCAATTTTGAGCCCTGTATCTAAGGAAGGACATGCTCTGGAAGGGGGTCCAGAGGAGGTTTACAAGAATGATTCCAGGGATGAAGGGCTTAGAATATGAGGAACAGTTTAGGACGCTGGATCTGTACTAAATAGAGTTTAGAAGGATGAGGAGAGATCTGACTGAAATTTATGGAATACTGGGAGGTCTGGATAGAATGGATGTGAAGAATATTTTTCTACCAGTCGGAGAGACTCGGACCCGAAGGCACAGACTCAGAGTGAAGAGGTGACCCTTTAAATGAGGAGGAAGTTCTTCAGCCAGATGGTGTGGAGTGCATTGCTACAGAGGGCTGTGGAGGCCATCATTGAGGGTTTTTAAGACAGGTTCTTGATTTGTAATGGGATCAAGGGTTACGTGGAGAAGGCAGGAGAATGGGGTTGAGAAACACATAAGCCATGATTGAATAGCAGAGCAGACACAGTGGGCTGAATGGCCTAAATTCTGCTTTTTTCCTGTATGGCCTTTTGGAATTCCTTGCTGTTAATGTTCTGGGGGTTACCATTGATTATAAACAGCTGGATCTGTTATATCCCTCACCAACCTGACTTGGAAATATTTCACTGGATCTTCACTGTCGCTGGGTCAGAATCCGGGAATTCTCTTACCAAGGGCATTGTGGGCCAAGCCACAGTATGGACTGCAGAAGTTCAAGAAGGCAGCTCACCCCCACCTTCTCAAGGGATTATTAGGGATAGGCAATGAATACTGGGCTCAGGCTTCTGCATCCCATTAATGAATTTTTAAAAATCTTAAACTATCTGTTTCTAAAATGCCCATGCACATAGATACAGCCACACAAAGAGACAAGAGAAGGCCCAGGTCTTTACAGTGGGGAAAGTAAAAGAAAGAGAAAACAATTCTGACCCCAGTTTGAGTAACGCACATTGAATCACTTCCTTCCCCTTCCTTCCTGCTCAGACCATGATGTTTCCATAGCGATGCTATCTTTCATTCACTGATTGGGAATTTCCCCCTTTCAGTGCTTCTAAAGATGGTTTTTCACCCTAATCCTTTCAACAGGCAATTTGCTCTTCCTAGTTACCTGCCAAGCGAGAAGAGTTACTGGGAGATTTTCTGCTACTTTCTGTCTGTGAAACATTCACAGTTGCGCGTGTAATTAAAGGCAGGAGTGCAGCTTAATGGGTCCACAGGGTTTCTGTTTCAGGAGAAGAGATTGAATCACCAGCAGGTGACAATTGATGCAGCCTTTGAGGAAATTCACAGACTAGATCTTCAAAAGTAAAGAGTTCTAATCTTTCATGAAGGAGAGAAAATTTTAATGAGATTTGGTTATCCATAGTGTCACTAAAATCTAGCTGGGTTACAGAGAAATTAGTGACTGCATCTTGATGTGCTCTGGGGAGTATTTCACTATCATTAACTGTTCATTCATTTTACCTCATGATAATTTTGAATATTAGAATATAAATTGCAAGCATTTTGTAGATTGTTTTCCTTTCCTGACAATGCACAATAAACTTCTGCAGTCTGTTGAAAACTGGAAGTTGTGGCTTTACTCTCTTAATAAGTACCTAGGATTTCAAAAAACTGTTGACTTTAGACAAAAATGTTACTGGGACCTAAACAGACTGTAATATAAAATTGGGGGCACACCCAGGACTGTAACAAATGACTAAAAACCTCATCACACTAACCCTCCCAAAAAGGAACTTAGACACATTCCCCACCTTTCTCCATAGTTAAGTCCAGATGCTTATTCAATTTTCTTTTGAAATCAACAATGAATTGCTTCTACCACATTCTCAGGCAGTACATTCCAAAGCATACAATTCATTGTATAAAAAAAAGTTCTCATCTTGCTTTCAATATTTTTCCTAATCATTTTGAAAGCACGTTCTCCAGTTATCGACCCTTCTGCCAATAGGTAACCATTTCTCTCTGTCCAGATCCTCAGGACTTTGAACAGATCTATCAAAATGACGATAGTGATTTCACTGTAACGTCACTGGATATTAATGGTAATGGTGACTATGATAAATCTCAATGATTTATTTTAAGTAAAACTCCTGTCTGGTTCATTCATTTCCTTGAGGGAAGGAAATCTTCTGTATTGACCTGATTTGGCCTGTATGTGACTTGATCCTCAGCAAATGTGGTTGGCTCTTAACTAACTCCAGGCAATTAGGGATGGGCAATAAATGCTGAGTTTGCTGGTGACATCCCACGTTCCATGAAAGAATAAAGGAAATCTCCCCTCTCCATCTAAGGAGAGCCTTCCCAACCAGCTTCTCTGATCTCTCCTTGTAACTAAAGTCCCTCATCCCTGGAACCATTGTTGTGAACCTTTTCTTCATTGTCTCTGTAAGGATCTTGGATTAGAACTCTGTGGATAACTGCAAAATGGAGCAGCCATACGCCTGTCTTTTCAGCTACACCATGTATTTGAAGTTGTTTGTCAGTTCGCTGAGCTGGTTGGTTATCTTGTAAGCTTTTCATCACCCTTCTGGGTGACATCTTCAGTGCTGTGTAGCCTCTTGTGAAGTGCTGTCATTGTGGTCTGCCCAGAATTTATACGGTTCTGTCTGTCATGGCAGGTGGTTCTGGTTCTGGTTTGGTACTGTAAATGGGGTCGATTTCAACGTGTTTGTTTATGGCACCAGTGGATGAATATCAGGCCTCCAGGAATTCCCTGAGCTTGTCTTTGTTTAGCCTGTCCCATTATCATGACGTTGTCCCAGTTAAACTGGTGTCTTTCATTGTCAGTGTACATTAATATGAGGGAGGATTGGTCATGTCATTTTGTTGCTAGCTGATGCTCATGTATTCTGCTGGTAGGTTTCCTGCCTGTTTGTCCTATGTAATTTTCTCAGAGTTGCTGCATGGTGTTTTATACATCACATTCATCGTGCATGTTGTGGGTATGGGGTCTTTTGTCCTGAATAGTAGCTGGTGACGTGTGGCTGTGGGTTTGAGTGCAGTCATTATTCCCAGAGGGCATAAAAGTCTCATTGTTAGTTCTGAGACATTTCTAAGTGTAGGATAGGGTGGTCAGTGTGTCGAGGGGCACAGTGTCTTCTTGGTATTGTTTGTATGCCAGGCATTGGCAGATGAAGCTGCTAGGGTACCCATTATTGGCAAAAACTTTGTATAGGTATTCCTCTTCTTTTATGTGGAGTTCTGAGGTGTTGCAGCGTATTATAGCTTGTTTAAGCAGGATCTTGACACAGCTCTGATTGTGCACATTGGGGTGGTTACTGTTGTAATTAAGGATCTGGTCTGTATGTGTGGCCTTTCTATACACTCTGGTAAGGAATTCCCCATTGTTCGTCAAAGAACAGGAGTTAGTTGTTGTCCTGTTCTTCTCTGGTGAACCTGATCCCGGTGAGTATGGAATTGATGAGATGGTGTGTACTTTCCAAATTGGACCATTCAATGATAACAAAGGTATTGTCCACGAATCTGATCCATAATTTGGGCTGGATCATTAAACTGTCTGAGTAGACACCCCAGGCAATCACTCCACTCTGGGAAGAGACATTCCCTCACATCGCAGTTTTCAGTGATTATTCTGCAACAATGTGTCCTGGTTTGAGACTGCCCAGCTGGTAGAAACATCTCAACATCTACTCTGTCACACCACCTCAGAATCTTGTACATTTCAATAAAATCAGCCCTTTGGTGAATAAAGGTCTAACTCATTCAGCTACTCTGATAGATAGTGCAATGAAACATTATTCCTGAAAGTTTCCAATGAGTAGGGACCTTGCTAAAGCCCTTGCTGATTTTCCTTGATTTTATTTTATTCTTTTATCAATTTTCTTACGGAACTGGAAACTGAGAATTGTAAGCTAACAATGACTTGTGAGTAACAACTTGTGTTAAAATGAAAAAAAGACCATAGAATCGTAAACGAAAAGCTTTTGTTTAATTGTGAGGCCAGCCCTGGAAGTTATTTGCAGATTGGTTCCTGATCAAAAGGTTCTACAGATGTGGCATCAACCGGTAAGAGCATTACATGTAAACAGATTGACTGAAGTTGTTTATTAATGAAGCCAGTCCTTGGGAGTTGGTTACAGCAAGTTTGGAATGGACCTTATGCCCTAACAGATGGTAGATATTGAATGAGAACTGGGACCTGATGGAGGGGAAGGTCAGTCTGTCAGGGAGAGGACAGCATTTGAATTGAGTTTTGGACTGTGTTTTCTCTGATTATTGATGCTACAGCTTGAAGATTTGAAAGTTCCATACCTAACCTCCCACAAGCATCTCTTAGTCATTCAGAGAATAGAAAACCAAGCTAGATGTATTCCTGCCTTTATCTGGGTGAACTGTAAAATCAACCATAATCGACATCTTCAGGTAATCAACCAAGGAACCATGGCTCAAGCCTGTAGAGCAATACGTTCTACAGAGAAACCCACTGAAGCAATCCAGCCAGTTTTGTTCTTTTCTTTTATTCATCCTTTAACTGTGTGTGTGTGTGTGTCTGTCTATCTGTCTCTCTTTTGTGTGAATTGAGCTGATATCAAAGGTTTTTGGGTTTTAGTATCAACCAACTACATTACTTTGTCGTTTAATCATACACTACCAAAGTTATTTTATTGTTAATAAATTACAATGTTTTTTGTTCTAAACTACAAACTGGTGTCAAAGATTGACTATTCTCACAGTCTGGGATTGTTTATTCAAAAACTCTAATGAGGAACCATTGGGGTCAATTTTAAGGATCTTTGAATGCTTTAATGTTACCGTGTTGCTGATTTGGTTCAGTTGTCTTTCTCCATGTCATTACAAAAGAATAAAATAGAACAGTAATGTATTACCATTTGCAAAAGGTACAGTGAAAAGTGTTTAAGTCGCCATAATCTGGTGCCTATATTAATAACAGAAATCATACATTAAAAATAGACAAAGGGCAACTTTGTTCAATTCATGGCACATGGGTTCCCAAGGTCAAGGAAAAGACAACCTATACTCTCTGGAGTTAGAAGGATGGGAAGTGATCTCATTGAAATTTATCAGATTCTGTGAGGACTTAGTAGAATAGATGGTGACTGTATGTCCCCCACCCTTCCACCACCCACCAACTGGAGAGTCTAGAAACTGGGGGCATTATCACAGATTAAGAGATTGACATTTGGGACTGAAATGAGGAGGAATTTCTTCACTCAGAGAGCAGCAGACCTTTGGAATTCTCTACCTCAGAGGGTTGTGGAGTGTTCAGTATTGACAGCAATAGATGGGTGTGCATGTTGTGAATTTGGGATGCAGGGAGAGCTGTAAGACTTAGCTGGAGCCAATGAAGTTGAGCACTGATGTTACTGAAGAAGCTCGAGATGGGAATAGTGGCTGACTTCCCTATTCTTAATGTTCGTCTGTTCTTATAACTCCTCAGGTATGAAGATGACACCGCAAAATATCTTCCTCCTGCTTCTTTTGGAAATTGCACTGGTTGAGAATGTTGCATTGGCCAGAAAAACACAGCATGCAAAACAATCCAAAGTGAGCACAGGGGATGAAATCGCAGCACAACAATATGTTGGTGAGTACTGGCAGATAGCTCAAAACAACAGATCACACAAGTTGGCACTAAAGCATCTCGGTAAGGAAAAGGGACCATATCAAAAAACTGGGAGTGAGTTAAATAAGCAGCAACAACTAATCTTCCATCCATACCTCCTGCATATTGAAAAAGATCCTGTAAAGTTCACATGGAGGAAAGATACCAGAGCTGAGTTATCACTGTAATGTGGAGATACCAGAGAGGATGCAGTTGTTCTTTTTAGAGAAGGTTAAGAGGAAACGTAATGACACAAAGATAAAACAACTGTGGATGCTACAGGTCTGAAACAAAATCAGAAAATGTGACAGAAACTCAGCAAATCAGGTAGCACCTCTGGGAAGAAAGTAGAATTCACATTTTGAGTCTGGTGATTCTCCATCCGAATGACACAAAGCTAGGTGGGAGGGACAGATAGTGCTGAGGAAGTGGGAAGATTGCAGAAGGACTTGGATAGGCTAGGAGAGTTGGCACAGAAGTGGCAGATGGAATACAGTGTGGAAAGTGTGAGGTTCTGCACTTTGGTCGGAAGAATAGAGATGTGGGCTATTGTTTATGTGGCAAAGGCTTCAGAAATCTGAAGCACAAAAGGACTTAGGAGTCTGAGTTCCCTAAAGGAAAACATGCAGGTTCAGCTGGCAGTTAGGAAGGAAAACACAATTTGTGATTCATGGACAAGGATTCCTAAATCACTTTGTGTTGTAGCGTTCTGCAGTCTTTCTCCATTTAAGTAATATTCAGCTCCTCCAATCCTCCTACCAAAATGCATAACTTCACACATCCCCACATTACATCTGCCACACTTTTACTCACTCACTTAACATGTTTATATTTCTCAGCAAACTTTTTGTGTCATTCTTATCACTTGCCTTCCCACAAATTTTTGTGTCATCCACAAACCTGGCTATCCTCATCCACATTCCTGATGAAGTGCTTACACTCAAAACGTCGATTCTCCTGATCCTCGGATGCTGCCTGACTTGCTGTGTTTTCCAACACCACACTTTTTGACTCTGATCTTCAGCACTTTATCCTCGTATTTTATATATTGAAAATAATGATTATTACTGATCCCTGTGGCATATCATTGTTTTACAGGTTGCCATCCTGAAAATGTCCACCTTATCCCATTTCTCTGTCTCCTCTTAGCCAATCCTCTATCCTTAATGTTGTTTTTCCTGTTGTTTTTGCTGCTAATGGTAGCACAGTGAGTATGCTATGATCTGGAACGTATTCCAGCAGGATTCTGGAATAGTCAGTGGTTTTAACAGATGACAACAGGATCCGATGGTATTTTCCAGCCAAATCTGCTGAACGATGACCAAACCATTGTCTGTCATATCCTTTCATGCCTGCGTCCTTTGCTGTAAGGGAGTGGAGATGGGTACCCTGCCAGGGGAACAGTCAGGATGAGAGAGCATTATGGAGCAGACCAAATCCCCTCAAAATATTTAAGAGGGTAGCCTAGACCCTAATTTTTTCTTATTTTAAAGGTAGATGTGAGTGGATATTCCAGGTATGATGCAGCTGGTCAAACCACTTGGCTTTAAGCAAAACAGTATTTATTTAAACACTACACTTAAAACATGAACAAAGGAAGCAGAATTTAGAATAACTTAAGATTTAGATTACCTACAGTGTGGAAACAGGCCCTTAGGCCCAACAAGTCCACACCGACCCTCCAAAGAGAAACCCACTCAACTATTGGAAAACTTAACCAACCCGATACAGTAACATCCCATAGACACACCTTTGACAAAAAGGTAAGTTCAAACACAGATTCTTACTGGCAGGAGGGAACAATTTCCAGCAAGACATTTTAGAAGAAAGTCAGAGGAATTCTTTACTGAAGCTTATAACTCCCCCGGACTCTCACATCTTGTGACTGCTACAGCTAAAACAAACTAGAAAAACCTGAACTGGGAGAACTGACCACTGACCACATTGATGAAACAGACCGTTCGGCATCTCTGCCTTTACGACCTCTCTTCAAAAAAACCAAGTACAAAATAACCTTTTCAAAGCGACAGCATCGTCACATGAGAAAGTACCATTTCACTGGGGATGGGAACATCAGACACAGTGCATATGAGTGAATCAGTTGTTGGAGGAATGTCATGGAAAATGGAAGGTCAAAGGCTAGATGATGAAAGTGCAGCTGTGAATGAATTTGGGCTCACTTTTTCCAGGGGCTATATGGATGGAGGGAAGGTTGGAGGTGTCAAAGGGGGCCTTAGATGCTTAAAGATGTAAACAAAGCTAACCCTGTCTATGATTGAAACTATGGTATTGTAAGGAGCAAACAGTGAGATCAAGGAGATGGCTTTGAACATGTGCTGGGAGTTTCTCAGAGGAAGACATTTGAGTGGATCAGAGGCCAGTAATCTCAGAGGAGTGAGAAGATGATGAGGTGACGTGAAGGCCGAAATCCTTGTGATAATGTGTTGAGGGAGCAAAGGAGTGAAAGAAATCTCAATTATAAAATTTTTATTGTACTTGGGAGGACAGCACCAAACAACTACTGAACGAAACCATGGTTGGAATGGAATGATTTGATAGAAATTTTCAAGATATTAATGAGAACAAAAAAGAGGTGATCAGGAAAAAGTATTTTCACTGTTTGGAGGCATGGAGATGAGGTGTGGATCTTGATCTAGGAGCTTTAATCAAAAAATGAAATTTCAGGAGTAAAATCAAGAAATTTGGAAACTTGGAATTCTCTTCATAAATGGCAGTTGATGCTAAATTTGTTGTCAGTTTTAAAATACATTGAGAGGTTCTTATTACCCAAAGTGATTAAGGGTTCTGGGGCAGGAAGGATGGTGATGTTATTGTGGATTAGCAATGCTGATGCCTGAAACCATTGTTCTGAGGACATGAGTTCAAATCTCACCATGAGCAGCTGGAATTGAAAACTTGTCTTGGAATTGATAACAACTATTGATTGTGCTTAAATTTAAAAAGACACTTCTAGTTCACTAACATCCCTTAGGGAAGGAAATCTGGCATCCGTACCTGGTCTGGCCTACATATGACTCCAGATCCACAGTGATGTAGTTGACTCTTAACTGCCCTCTGAAATGGCCTAGCAAGTCATTCAGTTCAAAAGGTAATTAGGATTGTTCAACAAATGTTGGGCTTGCCAATTATGGCCTGTCCTGTGGAAGAATAAAGGAGGGTGTCTTCTAGATCAGCCATTGATTGACAGAACACACTCAAGGAGTCAAATGGCCTGCTCCTGTGGTATTTACCCATGACAGAAGCTACAGGTCATTTTGCTATAAGTACATTTCGATAATACGAATTCGCTGTAACGCGATTGGGGACACTGTTTCTAAAGTGTGAACTTTTAAAACATGTATTGGCTGTGATGCAATTACGTCACCAACACTTTGTGTGCTGTTTCTAAAATGCAATTTTTCTATAACACAGAGTTGTATGACAAAGCAACCATCACTTAATAGAAGAACTACCTGTACTCCAATGCATTTTCTAGACTGTAAATATTGTGTTTTATTTTACAGAGGAACGATGCGTTGGCAAGGCCTTAGATTTAGTCTTCATCATTGACAGTTCCCGAAGTATACTTCCTCCTGACTTTGAGAAAGTGAAGGAATTCATCAAAAACATCCTTAAATTCCTGGACATTGGTCTGGCCAAGACGAGAGTGGGCCTTGTCCTCTACGGAAGCACTGTCGAAAGTGTGTTCTCCCTCAAAACCCACAGGAAGGTGGAGGACATGATGAGCGCAGTTGAGGAGATGGTGCACCTGGCAACTGGCACCATGACAGGGCTGGCCATCGAATACACGATGAACGTGGCATTCTCCACTCAGGAGGGGGCAAGGCCGTTCGATTGGAACGTACCACGCGTGGCGATTATTGTGACGGACGGGCGACCCCAGGACAAGGTGGCAGAAGTAGCAGCTCAAGCAAGAGACTCAGGAATTCTAATATTCGCCGTGGGTGTAGGGAGAGTCGATATGCAGACACTCCAGCTGATTGGGAGCGAGCCACATGAGAAACACGTGTTCTTTGTGCAGAATTTCAGCATGATCCAAACTCTCCTCTCTGAATTCCAAACCAAAATATGTGGTATGTTGGGGGGGAGGTGGGGGGGGTGTGGGGGGGGCGGATGGGAATAGCACCATTATGTTTCAAATGCACTGTTTAACATTTAGCCATGTAGAGGGTTTTGTGGCCAATGCTCTCACCCTTAGCATCAGGAGGTTCCCAAGATTATGAGTTCACAACAAACATTTAGGCACAAAATGTAGACCGACAGTCCATTGCATCACTGAGGGAGTGCAGCATTGCCAGAGGTGCTGTTTTTCAGTTGAGACATTAAACCTAAACGCTATCTGCCCTCTCAAGTGAGTGCAAAAGACCACACTATCTTAAACTGAGGTTCAAGTAGCAAGACTTCCAACTTGGGTCAAAAATTGGCCAAATACAGAAAACAGCAAGTCACGACAATTTTTGACTCTCAGAATGATGGCTTTTCGTGGTACTGCTATTGTTTTAAAAATATGTCCAACTGACCTGGATATTGGATTACAGTATAAAATTTCAAAATTTGCCAATGGTACTAGCCTTGGAGATGTGGCAGACAGGGAAAATGATGCCAAGCAAGGCAGCGACAGACTGACAGAATGCGATTTGATACAGAGAATCGTAGAGCCATGCAGCATGGAAACAGACACTTCGGCCCAACCCGTCCGTGCTGACCAGGTTTCTCAAACTGAACTAGCCCCATTTGCCTGTGTCTGGCCCATGTCCCTGGAAACCTTTCCTATCTATGTATCTGTCCAAATGCGAAGTGCATCCCAAAGAGAGGGAGAGGTAATATACACTTAATGGCATGGGTCAAAAGAGTTTTATGGGTGTGTGGGATCAGTGGGTGCACGTATACTGATCTTTGAGGGCGCCAGCTCATATTGGGAGATTATTTGGCAAATCATGTGCTCTCTTAGGCTTCATATAAAGAGATGTTTAGTGCAAAAGCGGGCATGCTCTGCTGAATGTTTATGAAACTCTCAATAGGCCACAACTCGAGTGTGGCACCTAATTTGTTTGGTCACCAAGCCTGAGGAGGGGTACTTGAGAGAGGGATGAGGACTTTTACCAGACCAGTCCCAGGGATGAGCGAATTTAGCTGAAGGATGAAGTTGGAGAATCTGAGCAGGTCCTCGGGTGAAGGTGAATGAGGAGAGACATGAGAGAATTGTTCCCAACTATGACAGATTTAGAGACATAAGCAAAAATAATCCGTTTCCATTGGTTGCCATCCTAAGGACTAGGGTTGCAGATTTAAGACCTTGCATCAGAATGTGATAAAGAAGATTTTTATTATAACAAATAGATTTGAAAAGATCTGAAACTCACGGCCTACAGGATAGGTATTTTAGTGGAGGAGGGTGAGAATGGAGATAATGAATGATTCCAGAAGGAAATCATGAGCACTTGAAAAAGATAAACTTGCAGGGCTACAGGGCTAAAGCCTGAGGTTAGGGACTGTCAGGATCAGTGTAGAGAGAGCCAGCACTGGCTAGATAGACAAATGGCCTTTTTTTTGCATCGGTCTAAAGGATGGGTTTTAAGGGGTCTTGTGAACTCTGCTTTCAAAATATCACCAGGCAAAGAAGGGTAACCATGCAACCATGAGTAAGCATTGGCTGATGATAGACTGGTACCGGAAGTTACACCTCAGAAAGCTGACCAATAAGAGGCAAGCAACTCACTCATTCTGACAGTGCCACCTGGAGCAGTGGTCATTGCTGAAACTGCAGCAAGGCCGAGAGGAGGTAATGTCAAATTGCATTGTAAGCATTCAGGAGTCCTTTTAGGAAGATTGGTGGAAGAGGTGCTGTAGAAATGCAAGTTCTCTCAGTGAATTAACTTTGAGAAGAACTGCATGAAAGTCCAACTTACCCATGAGCAGATATTGATAAAATCTTTGGAAGTTTGCTGGCCCACTTTGTTTTGCCTTTAAATGGAATCCAGCTCAATGAAACCCTTTGAAGTTTCATTCACTGCAATTGATGCGTCTTCACCCAGCTGTACTTGTCACTATCGTGAAGAAGTCCTTCAGGATAATTTCCTAATGTCAATCATTTATTGAAAGGAGTAATCTGTCTTGGTCAAAATAGAAGGTAATGCACAGGGTTTGCTTATGCAGGAAGTGTAGATAAATAGATTAATGCAGCACCAAAGGAGGCCATTTGGTCCATTGAACCTCTGCCAGCTCTCTGAAACAGCTATCTAATTCATCCCACACGTCCCTCCTCCAGTATAACACTGCCTTTTGCTTTAATTTTAATCTTTGGAAAAGTTCCTTTTGAATCAGTTTTCCACACCTTTTCAAGCTCAACATTCCACATCTCTTCATCTTCCCCTCGTGGTCTTTCATCATGTACCTTTGAGAAATATTTCACTAACGATAAACCTTTCTCTTTTTGTGCACAGACACGGATCTCTGCGGAGTGATTGGCCATGGATGTGAACAGATATGTGTCAACACGCCAGGGTCTTTCATTTGCAAATGTAAAAAAGGATTCGTCCTCAACAGTGATCAGAAAACCTGCCGAAGTAAGGCCAGTTGGTATCATAGTTTAAATCGCTTTGACCATTTGAAGGGAATGTTTTTTAAACACTTTCATGTGAAATGGGTGTTGAATTATAGGCCAGTGTTTAGTCGGCAATGGCCGAGTATTATCACAACACTATTAATCCAGAGAAGTAGGTAATTTTCTGGGGACCTGGGTTCGAATCCACCCAGATGGTGGAATTTGAATTCAATAAAATCTGGAGTCTAATGAGGACCTTGAAATCATTGTTGATTGTCAGGAAGAATACATCTGGGTCACCAATGTCCTTGAGGGAAGGAAAGCTTCCATCCTTACCTGGTCTGGTCTACATGTAACTCCAGATCCACAGCCAATGTGGTTGATTCTTAACTGCCCTCTGGGCAATTAGGGATGGACAGTAGATGCTGGCCCAGCCAGCAATGCCCACATCCTGTGAATAAATAAAAAGCCTGTCCTAATCGTAGCTGAGAATGTGATGGTGAGGTTCAACAGTGTTAAAGAAGGTTACAATCAGATCTGAAGGGTTAAAGAGGACAGCATGTCCGATGCCTTGCAGTGCTGCTTGTTACCCCCTCAAAGAATTCTAATAGATTTGCCAGGGGCGTGATCTTTCCTTCCTGAAGTCAGGCTGACTCTGCTTGATCATATCATTTATTCTGAAGTGCTCTGCTATTATATCCTTTACATTAGAGTGTAAGGAGATATTAACAACAGGCATTTAACTAACTGGCCTACAGTAACCTGCTTTTTGTTACCGACCCCTTTTTAAAGCACTCATTGTATGGTGCTTTTCCAGAATCTAAAGATTCCTGGAGAATTACTATCACTCTTTCTGTAGCTATTTCCTTTGATGTGGAGGTGCCGGTGTTGGATTCGGCTGGGGTAGGGGGAACAAAGTCAGAAAACACAAGCCTTCGGAGCACTGCCTCTTTGTCAGGTGAAGTTCATCTGAATGAAAGCTTGTGATTTCAAACAAACCTGTTGGACTATAACCTGGTGTCGTGTGACTTCTAGCTATTTCCTTTAATAATCTAGGATGCAATCCATCAGGTCCAGGGAATTTGTTAATCTTTCTCCCCATTTGTTGCCCTTGTGTTAATTATTGAATTTAGTTCCTCTCATCCTTTGCCTCTGAATTATTTAATATTTCTGGAATTCTTTGGTGTCTCCTACATTAATAAATAAAAATCAAGTCCTCTGTCTTTTGTCGTTTCCCTATTATTGATTCCCCAATGTCATCCTGTGAGGGGCTTACAGTTAGTTTTCCCACTCTCTTTTACTTATTTAAGAACGCTCTTGCTTTCCATCCTAATATTATTTGCTGCTTTATGCTGAAGGTTTATTTTCTGCCTCTTTATTATTCATTTAGTTATCTTTTGTTGATTTTGAAAATTTTCCCAATCTTCTGGTTTACCACTAAGGTTTGCCATACTGTATATTTTTCTTCTTTCAATTTGATGCTAATCAGCTTCCCTGGTTAACCAGGGTTGGCTTATCCCTTTCTTAGAAACCTTCTTTCTATGGGAATATACCTTTATTGTGAGTCATGAACTATTTTATTGAACGTTTGCCATTGTTCATCAACCATCTTTTTTTGTTAAACTCCTTTCCCCCTCCAATCAGACCAGCTCTGTCCTCATTCCCATGTTATTATCGTTATTTAAGCTTAATTTCCAACCAGCACTTTTCCCATTCAAACAATGCTAAATGTTATGATCACTATTTCCTTGGGGATCCTTTACTCTGACATCATTTCTTAAACCTGCCTCGATACACATCTATAGATCCAAGGAAAGCCTTATCCTGGGTCAGATTCATAACATATTATTCTAAGAAATTCACTTACAAATTATTCCTCATGGTTATCTCTGCCAATCTGAATATTCCAATTTACAGCAAGATTAAAATCACCGTGAGTGGGTTTTTTCACATGGCATTATTATATTCTGATATATTTTCTGACACACCTTTGAGACCTAACCTGTTGGAATCTTACAGACCTCTATCAGCTTAACCACACCCCCAGTTCGAACTGAAAAGTCTAAACGACTTGTATATGCTTAACATACAGTACCTTGCCTGTAGGGCACTTGTGGTGTGGTGGTAGTGTCCCTACCTCTGAGATTGGAGACCTGGGGTCAGGCCTAATAACATCTCTGAGCAACTTGATTTAAAATATCTGTACTACTGGGGAAAAAAAAAGAGTTACAGCTGCTTTAAATTAGCACAATTCAATACGTCCTTTGTCCTTTTTACAGGAATTGATTTCTGTGTCCAGGCCAGGCACAACTGTGAACATGATTGTGTGAGCACGGAGGACAGTTATCTCTGCAGATGTCGGAAAGGATATAAACTTCACCCCGATGGCAAGACATGTCTGCGTATGTCCCTCAGCAACTACTCACTCTCACAACACACCATTTCATCTTCTTCTAAACCCTGTCTCATAACAAGCCAAATTCCTTTTTATTCCAATCCAAACAATGTATTTAGAGTGGCTCAGTCGTTAGCACTGCTGCCTGACAGCGCCAGGGACCCAGGTTCAATTCCACCATCAGTCTGTGTGGAGTTTGCAAATTCTCCCATGTGTGCTTTGGTTTCTTCCCACAGTCCAAAGATGTGCAGGTTAGATGGTTTGGCTGTGCTAAATAGCCCATAGTGTCCAGAGATGTACAAACTAGATGGGTTAACTGTGGGAAATGCAGGGTTACAAGGATGGGGGGTGAATCTGGGTGGGATGCTCTTTGGATGGTTAGTGTGGACTTGACAGGCTGAATGACCTATTTCCATGCTGTAGGGATTCAATGATGTAGAAACAGTCATTCAATCATCATTGACAGGAAACACTAAATTAAACAGATGTGCTTGATGAAACTTGCCCAAATCACAATCCCAGAGTCACTTGTGCACCACATACATCGGAGGATTCTGATTCAAAGACTCATTGTTTGGGAATTACAAGGAATCAAAATGGAATGCAGGTAGCAAAATGCTGGATTGTTAAACAAATAAATGATGTAGATCAGCAAACTTGATTGGTTGAGTATTCGCTGGCCACCTCCATTCTGTAGGTTTACTGTCACTATACAGATAGTTTCAATCAACCTGCACAGGGACATTCCTCCACACCTCTGTAGTGGTTGGGACATGAATACAGGTCCTCAGGTCTCAGAGTCTGGGACACCACCACTGTGTCACAAGAGTCATCGAGTTATGCTACATGGAAACAGATCCTTCGGTCCAACTAGTCCATGCTGAACATAATCCCAAAGCTAAACTAGTCCCTTCGGCCCATATACCTCCATACCTTTCCTATTCACGTCCTTAGTTAAGTGTCTTTTAAACTTTGTGATTGTACCCACATCCTCCGGAAGTTCATTCCACACACAAACCACCTTCTGTGTAAAAGAATTTGTCCCTTGTCTTTTTAAAATCTCTCTCCTCTCACTTTAAAAATATGCCCCTAGTCTTGAAAGTTCTCATCCCAGGGAAAAGACACCTACCATTAATCCTATTGATATCCCTCATGATTTTATAAATCTCTATAAGGTCACCTCTCAACTTCCTATGCTCCAGTGAAAGATGTTCCAACCTATCCAGCCTTTCTTTATAACTCAAACCTTCCATACCTGGCAACATCCTGTTAAATCTCTTCTCAAACCTTTCTAGCCTAATATCCTTCCTATAACTGGGCAACCAAAACTGGACACAGCCTTCCAGAGGAAGCCTCATTAATCCCATTGTTATGCTCCAGCTTCTCTACATATTACCTCATCTCAGAGATGTCATTACACTTCTCTGGAGCAGGTAGGTTTTGAACCTAGACCTCCTGACTCAGAGAGATGGATACTACTCCTACACTACAAGAACCCCTTATCATTTTGTATTCATTTGTGAATGGCTCATCACTTTAACTGGATAAATAACCATCTGAAGGTAAGCCTGAGATCTCTCAGCATTGTGTAACCTCACATTGATCATTATTGGAGTTGTAAAGCCATTGCTGTGCAGTGTCTCTATGAGAGCTCTTATTTTGGGGAAGCTGGAAAAGAAGAAAGGAGTACCAGGATAGATTAAAAGTAATGAACAGGGTCTCATCAGTTGGGACTGAAGGCCTCTTTTTGTGTTGTAGCTTCATTAGATGCTTTCTATTAAAACTGCTGAGATGGTATCTCATACATCTCTGCAGTAGGTGGGGCTTGAACCCAAACCTCTAGGCTCAGAGAGAGGGTCATTTTCGCTACACCACACGAGACCCTCTAGCCTCTCGATGTAGTGATCCAAAATTGGAGTCTGCCTGGTTAATTGGACATTGAATTGGTGATGAATCCGTATGAAGTGGGGACATAACTGAGTTCCTCTATATAGGCACATTAATACACCAAACACATTTGTAACAAACAATATAACGATTAGGCTCCAATGTTCTTTCTATCACTGTCTGGATATCTGTGTTGTACCAACTTACCACAATTCCAGTCAATTTGTCAAGAATGTAATTAATATAATCAATAATTCCAGTCAGTCAATTTGTCAAGCATGATTTCCCTTCCATAAATCCATGCAGACTTTGTTCAATCTCGTCACTAGGTCGAAAGTAAGAAGACCTTGATTTTGCAATAAAATGTGATCAATTCTACACACACACAATGGTGCCAGCTTTTTATTAGCTTATACTTTATTCTATTTCAATTATTTTGTCTCTAAATTGTAAATTCTTAAACTTGGATTTATTTAATCGTCATTACAATTTAGCACTTTCTGCCACAATGCTTTCTCAAGAAACCATTTTTTAAAAATACCTATCTATCTGCACAAAAGTTAAATAGCGTACGTTAACTTTTGTGCAGATAGGGTTTATCGGTGAGTGATACCCCCACATTCTGTTTAATGTTCTGTTTGGATGCTGTAGAGTGTATCCATGGAGCTATGGACCTTGTCTTCTTCATTGATGAATCCAAAGGCCTTGGAACAAATCATTTCCGCTCAGTGAAACAGTTTGTCAACAGCATCGTGGATGGCTTGGAAGTTGCACCAAACGCAACTCGAGTGGGTCTGGTGCAGTATTCCTCTAAGGTGCGGAATGAGTTTCCTCTCCGACGCTACAGCACTGTCAACCAGGTCAAGGCTGCAGTGAGTCGAGCTAAATCCATAGGCCAACAGCCCACAAGAGGACGCCCTCGGAGACAGATCTTTAAAAACAGCTTCAAGGTGGCCGAAGGAGCTCGAGCCCTTGCAGAAAACGTTCCGAGGATAGCAATTGTGCTCACTGATAGCCGGCAACAGGCCGATGTTGTGGAATGGGCAACTGAAGCAAAGCAGACTGGTAATGCACATTTTACACCATGCAAAGAATCTCCCACAGAATTGTATAACTTACTTTTGTACATCGTCTTGACTTACGATCTTGTATTTTAGTCATAAAGTTAAAGGCCACTCTAGAAAACCTAAGCTCTGGTGCCAGTGGAGTGCTGCCTAAGGCCCCTTGGGTGAACATCGAAAGTCTCAAAAGGCAATCTTCCAAAATGTAGCTGCAGAGTTCTTCACAGTGCCCTGGCCAATGCGTGTCTCTTAGTGAGCACCGCTAAAACAAACAGATTACTGCTCATTATCACATTGGGTTCCTGCATAAAGCTAGTCGTGTTCCAGCACAAGTCTTCATATGTCCTGCAGGGCATTGAAAGGTTGTGAAGTGCCCTCTATAAATGCAAGTCTTTTTTCTTTAAGGCAGAAGTAGGCCATTTAAGGACACAATCTTCTCTTTTAACTTGATTAAATTTTAATTATTTAGGAATACTGGTTTTCAGTTGCAGATAAAACAACATTGTAACAAAGCAATAATTTTACCCATATATGTAGCTCAATGACATGGCTAAAGTCTCAAAGTGCAATATAGCGACTGCTGCAGTGTTTATTATTAGGGCATTTAATCAAAGTCCTATCTGTCTATTCAGATCAGCACAAAAGACGCTGAAACATAGTAGCACGGGGCTATTTAGTGCCTCAGGTCTTTTTCCCCTTTAATGGGATCATGGCCAATCTGCTACAGGAACTGTACATTCTCACCACTGTCCCATGATTGTCTATGAGAGCTGCTGAATCAGGGTAGACACTATTGTAAATTGGGTAGATGAAATTGGAAAATCACATCAAGATATTGATTAAGTGAATGGCAAAAGAATTTCAATGTAGGCCTATGTGAGGTAATGCACTTTGGACCTTGAAAGCATAGGATAAATTATTTTCTATATAAAGCTAAACATCTCAACATCTGCAGAAAATTGGGTTGGTTCTAGGTACAGAGATCATTATGAGGTCAGGCAACTTGACTGCAAATGGTGACTGAAGCCAAATCAACTGTTAAATTTTAAGTCTGAGATTGATAGATTGTCATTCACCAAAGGTATTCAGGAATGCTGTTGTATTTTTAATATTTAAGAGAAACAGCAGCCAACAGCCAATTTACACGTACGAAGTTCTCAAACAGTAAAATCATGATTATCAATTCTTAGTGATATTGATCGATGACTAAATAGTGTCCAGCCCACCTGCCTAATTCTAACGTGCTGTCACCTTTCAGAGGCTGAAGCTAAGAAAAGCTGCAGTAAGTAGTCAACTTGCACAGTTACACCACCTTACTAATGCTTCATTTGTGGCCTTTACAACCGATTGAAAATGAATTGCAAGTTGAGTGCACTGTTGAACAGGCACTAGGCAACTAACTCATGAATCTGAAATTGACCAAGTGTCTTCATTTCAGTTGTATCATCAAATCAAAGCATTCAGTAAGGGGCCAGTCCAGACACCACTTTGGTTGGAGTCCTTTTTTCTTTGGTAAACTCTTTACCTATATGCGCCCCCATTACACAATTGTCCACCTTTCCTTGATCGACAGCCAAGGACAAGATGTTCTTCAGAATTACACAGCACAGGATGCCATTTGGCCCATTATCACTGTGCTAGCTCTTTGAAAATGCAATCCAATTAGTCCTTCTCCTTGTACTTTCCCCAAAATCCTGCAAAGCTTTAAGTTTTTATCTAATTTTCTTTGGAAGTTATAATCACACCTGCTTCCACCACCTGTTCAGTTGGTGTGTTTCACATAATAACCCACTCTGTGGCTCTATAGTGCATTGAAGGTGAAGAGAAACAACATACTCATGGGAACTGTCTCAACAGGTATCAATATATTCGCTATTGGAGTTGGCAAGGCAACTGAAGAACAACTACAACAAATTGCTTCATTGCCACATGATGAATACCTGCATTACACAAAAGACTTCAGGACCATGGGTGAAATAGCAGAAACAGTCAAACTACAAATTTGTCAAGGTACTTAAGTATTGTAAGTTCTGTGGGAATTCCCTCCAAGCGAACATTATAAGTCAGAATAATTCCTATCATATATAGAGTGGGAAGAATTCTGAAGTCAGTATTAATATTGTGACATTAATTCAACTGAAATACAGCACATAGCTCTTGACCCAATTAGTGTCATGTTTCAGTACCATTTGTTTCCAGGTGCAATTGGTGGCAAGGTTCAAAATATCTGGAAGGGAAGAATTTTGCAATTTCAAGTAGCAGAACAGAAACAGACCCTACAGTCCAACTCGTCTATGCCGACCAGATATCCTAAATTAATCTAGTCCCATCAGTCAGCATTCGGTCTATATCCCTCTAAACCCTTTCTACTTATATACCCATACAGATGCCTTTTAAACGTTGCAATTGTACCTGCAATTTATCAAATTAGGCAGCTCATTCCATGTACATATCATGCTCTGCATGCAAAAGTTGTCCCTTTTAAATCTTTCCCCCCTCACTTTTAACTTTGGCTTTTAACTCTAGCTTTGGACTCTCCAACTCACAGGAAAACATCTTGGCTATTCATCTTATCCATGCCCATTATGATTTTATAAACCTCTATAAGGTTTATAGAGGTCTTCCTGGCTCCAGGGAAAACAGCCCCAGCCTATCCCTATAGCTCAAATCTCCGCAATATTCTTGTAAATCTTTATTGCATCCCCTTTCAAGTTTAACAATGTATTTCGTATAGCAGGGAGACCAGAACTGCACACAGTGTTCCAAAAGTGGCCTAACCAATGTCCTGCATGGCTGCAACATGACCTCCCAACCGTTCCCTCCGTGACTACCTGGTCAGGTCCACACCCCCAACAACCCACCCTCCCCTCCTGGCACCTTCCCCTGCCACCGCAGGAATTGTAAAACCTGCACCTACACCTCCCCCCTCACTTCCATCCAAGGCCCCAAAGGACCCTTCCACATCCACCAATGTCACTTACTGAATCCATTGCTCCCGATGCGGTCTCCTCTACATTGGGGAGACTGGACGCCTCCTCGCAGAGTGCTTTAGGGAACATCTCCAGGCCACCCGCATCAATCAACCACACCGCCCCATGGCCCAACATTTCAGCTCCCTCTTCCACTATGCCAAGGACATGCAGGTCCTGGGCCTCCTCCACCACTGCCTCACCGACACCTGGAGGAAGAACGCCTCATCTTCCACCTCAGAACACTTCAACCCCAGGGCATCAATGTGGACTTCACCAGTTTCCTTATTTCCTCTCTCCAACCTTACCCCAGTTCAGCACCGTCCTCAAGACCTGTCCTACCTGCCAATCTTCCTTCCCACCTATCCACTCCACCCTCTTCTCTGACCTATCACCTTCATCCCCACCCCCATTCACCTATTGTACTCTTTGCTACTTTCTCCCCACCCCCAACCCCCTCCTATTTATATTTCCACCATGGAGGCTCCCTGCCTCCATTCCTTATGAAGGGCTTTTGCCCGAAACGTTGATTTTCCTGCTCCTTGGATGCTGCCTGACCTGCTGTGCTTTCCTAGCACCACTCTAATCTAGACTCCTACACTCAATGCACTGGTCAATAAAGGTAAGCGTACCAAACACCTCCTTCACTATCCTGTCAACCTGCGACTCCGATGTCAAGGAACTATGAACCTGCACCCCAAGGTCTCTCTGTACAGCAACACTCCCCAGAACCCTACCGTCAAGTGTATACATCTTACCCTGATTTGCCTTACCAAAATGCAAACCTCACATTTATCTAAATTAAATTCCATCTGCCATCTCTTGGTCCATCTGATAAAGGTCCTGCTGTACTCGGAGATAACCTTTTTTGCTGTCCACAACACCACCAATTTTGGCATCATCTGCAAATTGATTAACCATTCCTCAAATTCACATTCAATTCATTTATATAAATGAAAAAAAGCAGTGTACCCAGCTCCGCTCTTTGCAACACACCACTGGTCACAAGCTCATAACGTGGTGGTGGGGGTTGTTTATTGGACTGGAGGCCTGTGATGAAGGTTCCTGATATGTTATTATTTGGAAATGTGTTCTGAAATGGACAAAACCATATACAGCCTTAAGTTTGATTTATCTTTCTATGTTGTGTGACAAGAAAGAAAGGATATAGTCTTAGTTTCATTTTTCAGTGGTATTGAGTTATCTGGAAATCTGTTTACATGCTTTAAAAAAAAGGGCTGTTGCCTGGCAACAAGGTGGTTTATGAGATAGGGAGAACGAGACAGAAATGAGTTTCCTTTCAGAAGGAGATCAGTGAATGTACAAGCAGCAGGTCAGAATAGGCCTGGACCAACGGCAGTGCAGGTTAGCAGTCTCCAGAATAGTCCGGGCAGAAGAAAAGTTCTAAGTGGCCGAGAACGAGAGAGAGGATGCAGAAATAAAAGGCTTTAAAGTGCCTGAGAGGAAGATGTCCTACAAGGATGTTGAACACAAGAATTTAAGGAACACGTTAAGGAATATGGCACCTGTTTTAGCTGTTTAGTTAACATCTATTGATAAGACTGCTAAACAAAGAAGATAGAGTGAATGCAAAAGTTTAGGAAAAAATGAGGACTGTAGATCAGAGTCAAGCGTGTGGTGCTGGAAAAGCACAACAGGTCAGGCAGCATCCAAGGAGCAGGAGAATCAACTTTTTGGGCATAAGCCCTTCGTCAGGAATGAATTCCTGACAAAGGGCTTATGCCTGTAATGTCGATTCTCCTGCTTCTCGGATGCTGCCTGACCTGCTGTGCTTTTCCAGCACCATTCTCAATTATGAATATTGAAATAAACCAGATACAGCTGTGCCAACTGAAACTTTAAAGTGGAAACTGGACAAACAAACACTGAGGTTCGAGTGTCTGCAAGATTGCTGTTGAGTGTAAAAGGGTAAAATCTTTATTTGATATTTGTAATAAAACCCTTTCAAATTGTTCTGATATCTGTGCTTTCTTCTTCCTTTCAAGTAATAAACTTTAAAAGTACATTGGCACCTCCACGTGACCATCACAATTGATCACTGCAATTTGCAAAATCTAAACTTATGGTCTATCAAGTCAGACCTCACTCTGAAATCAGACTTGTCTAGAATGAAACTCTACACAGTAAAGAATGAAATTAATAAGTGTACACAACTTATTACAGGAACTCCATCACTTGGTGATCAATGCAAATGTGAAGCAATGGTGTTGTTCCAGATTCAAGCTAAAGAAGAAATACGGACATTAAACCAGAAATATATCCTTTCAATGTATTGTGAGACAGTACTTTAAATTTTAATTTCCTTCACAATGCAAAATAATGACCAAGATTTATTCTGAGTGTCTATAAGTAATTGCAGATTAATTTCATTTTCTCAATATTCTGGTGGCCATAAACACTGGGAATGTTGTTATCGCAGTCTATATAAAAAAAAAGGGCAAGGAGGGACACATTTACATTTAAGTAATTGGCTGCACTATTGCCCTAGTCAGAAGGTTCTGGGTTCAGGTCTCATTCAGAATTTCTGCAGTGCAGAAACATCGAGTCCACACAGACTCTCCAAAGGATATCCTATCTATACCCACCCACCTACCTACCTACCTACCCTATCCCCATAACCCTGCATTTCCCATAGCTAGTTCACCCAACCTGCACATCTTTGAATTATGGAAAGATACCCACACGGACACAGGGAGAATGTGCAAACTCCACACAGACAGTAGCACAGAGGTGGACTCAAACCTGGGCCCGTGACTGTGTGTAACTACTGAGTCACTGTGCCATCCTAAAGACTTGAATTTAAAACAGCCTTGCACGCTAGTGCATGGATCAGGGATGGTCAAAAGTTCAGGATTGGAACAGGGCAGTAATTGGATAGTTGTAGAGCTAGAGGTGGTTATCGTTAGCAGAGGGGCAAGATCATGGTTAATTTGAAAATATGGATAGTATTTTAAAGATTAAAGCGCTGGTTAAACAGGGGCCAATATAGGTCAACAAGCACAAGGTGATAAATGAACTTAACTTGATACAAGTTGGGTCAACCTCAAGCTTTCTGAGGATAGAATATAGTAGAGCCAGGGAAATATTGGAAAGTCTAGTGATAACAAAAGCACGGATAAGGATTTCAGCAGATAAGCTGAGGCAAGAATAAAGGCTAAAGTGAGGACTGCAGATGCTGGAAACCAGAGTTTAGATCAGAGTGGTGCTGGAAAAGCACAGCAGGATAGGTAGCATCTGAGGAGCAGGAAAATCGACGTTGCAGGCAAAAGCCCTTCATCAGCAATTATGAAGGGCTTTTGCCTGAAACGTCGATTTTCCTGCTCCTCGGATGCTGCCTGACCTGCTGTGCTTTTCCAGCACCACTCTGATCTAAACTGAGGCAGGAATGAAGTCAAGCGATGTTACAGAGGTGAACATCTGATAGTTATCCTGAAACAATCTTAGAATCTCACAGTACAGAAGAAGCCCTTTGGCCTATTGAGTCTTGTTCAGCACCAGATAATTGCAAAGGAGAGGCAAGGCAACTAAGTTTGTCTTCAGACCAATGACTGTATGCAGTAATCCCAACATTTGGTTGGAAAGAATTCAAGCTGCAATAGAGTGCGTTGAGAGACGGTGGTGAGATAGTAGGCAAAGGTTTCTGGAGAAACAGTGGGTAGTATGGTAAATTAGCAGAAACTGATCTGACCAGTCAAATCTTGTTCTGTTTCTAATAACCATTTCCATACCCCTTGAATAGAGAAATATAGTAATCAAAAATAGTTAATTAATTTCATTCATGAATTGCATTTTTTTCCAGCAATGGGTCTAAATGACTTTGCTCAATTGATTTATTAAACATGCAATGTCTGCTATGACCATGATTGTGACTTTGGAATTGTGTCGCAGGAGGGTGTCATTGAATAATTTTAAAGAGGAAGGGGACACAGAAGTCATAGCTGACTTGTAACTATTTCTCTCTACATAGATGCTGCCAGACCTGTTCGGTTTTGCCAGCATTGTCTGTGCTTGTTTCAGATTTCTAAATCTGCTGTATTTTGCTTTTATTTAAAGTTAAGAATTCTGTGTTCCAACAGAATCATAAGTTTGGTTGGGGGGGGGGGGGGGGGGGGGAAGCTGTATATGGGAAAGTGGAATTTGAACACAGATCAGCCTGATCTCATTGCATAGGAAAACAGGCATAAGGGGTCAAATGCCTACTTCTCCTAATAAGAACATAATAGGAGTTGGCCATCTAGCCATTCAGGCCTGCTTAGTCATTCAATAATATCATAGCTGATCTTTTAGTGAACGCAGCTCCACTTAACCGCCTGCTCACCGTAACATTTAAATCCTTTATTGTTCAAACACCCGACTGCCTTAAAAACATTCAATGAAGTAGCCTTAACTGCTTCACTGGGCAGGGAATTCCACATTCACAATGCTTTGGGTGAGGCAGCTCCTCAACCCAGTCCTGAACCTGCTTCCTCTTATTTTGAGGCGATGCCCCGAGTTCTAGTTTCACTTACCAGTGGAAACAACTTCCCTGCATTCTAAATTCCAATGAGTATAGCCTGAGTCTACACACTAAACCAGCCCCCTCATCTCTGGAATCAACCTAGTGAACCTCCTCTGTACCCCCCTCCAGTGCCAGTATATCCTTTCTCAGGTAGAGACCAAAACTGTACACCGTACTCCAGGCGTGGCCTCACGAGCACCCCATACAGTTGCAGCAATAACCCAATTTGTGTTTCCATGTCAGGGAGACCATATGAATTTACAGTCAAATCAGTAACTTACAATTAACTCCTCTTGACTACATGATGCAAAATGTGTCACCGTGTAGAAATTCAGTGCTTTGATCCTAAAATTGCTAGGTGAACAGGATCAAAGCTTTTTTTAAAAATTGCTGAAACAACTTATATACAATAATCATATGCATTGTACTTGTATAATATTTAACAGCAATTGCCAACATTTTAACTTTTGAGTTCCTTAACTAGAACTACTGGAAGAAGTGATGAACAGGCTGAAGATTGTGGAGAACTCTTTCAAAGCCAAGTAAAATGGAATATACTTTTCTCTTTAATTCCTATAAACAAAGACTTTAGTTTGGTGGAGAGAGTTGTTTTCTGATCAGGTTATTAGATAACTCATTTTGTACACTTTATTGATGATATGGTATTTACAAACTGGCAAAGGGAAAATGATTAGTGCCTTATCCATTTCTGAAAGAAACTAAATCCTTTTTACCATGTGTTACATATTTTTATTAGAAATATAGACAACTCACTTCCACTTCACCGATAATGTGTAGAGAATTATTAGTTAATTTTAAGACTGCTATTATAACTCAGCATGAATAAAATGTGCATACTTAACGAATATTGCCAGGATTATTGCAAAAACAATTCAGGGCTGTTTGCCTTTTGCTGCAAAAAGCTATTGTTCTCATCATCCTTCCCACTGGTTGAACAGTTAACACACCTAACAGTTTATATGTTAAAACAAATAAAAAGAGGATGTCAACCAAATGCGTAGTTTGTGTTTAATCCATTTTACAGTCTTTTTTTCCTGCTTTATCAACCCCTCAAAAGAAACCCTGCCAAAAGATCACTGAAATATTTTCTAGATTTCTTCTTCCCATTTAAGATCAAAACAGCAACACAATGAATTCAGTTACAATAAATCAAGGACAGATTAGCACCTTCCAAATCTGCGACCCCTACCATCTAAATTTACAATATTTCTGAAGCATTTTGGGGATGAACAGCTCCTAATCAAACAACCAACTTCTATTTAAATTATACTATAATTCTAATATCAATGCATAATAAAGACCATTAGACATAGATTCAGTTTGAGTGAGCAAAGAAACAAGGGGCAGCAAACTATGAGGGAATTGTAGTAAACTGCAGTACAGGTACTAGTTTTGAGGGGAAATTAGAGATGTAATGTGGACAGCACAGTAACAATGGGCAATTTCAATTTAGACACTGACTGGGTTAACCAAATCAGCACTAAATGTGGAAGATGAATTCCTTGACTGTACGAAAAGGGTTTCTGGAGCAAACAGATTGAGAATCCAACTAGGAATCAGGTCACAAAAAACAAATTGCTGGAAAAACTCAGGTCTGGCAGCACCTGTGGAAAGAAAGCAGAGTTAACGTTTCAGATTCAGTGGGTTTTTCCCAGTAATTTCTATCTTTGCTCCTGATTTCCAGCATCTGCAATTTTTTTGTTTAGGGACCAGGTTAATTTAGATTTAGCACTGGGAAATGAGAAAGGACACAAACACCAAAAAAAAGGAATGGTAAACCAACCATTGTTAATGGAAAAGTTAAACATTGCATTAGATGAAAGGAAGCAGATAATAGCAGAAAAAGTGGTAAACTGGAAAAATGCAAGCAATGAGAATCAGACAAAAGAGGACCAAGAACCTGATGAAAGGAGAACAAAATCAAGTGCAAACTAGCAAAAGAGAGAATAGAATTGTAAAATCTTCATTAGATATGTGAAAAGGAACAGATTTGATAGGACAAATGTGGGCTCCAAAGACATGGACTGAATGATCTGTTCCGTGCTGTATGACTCTAGAACAGGAAAACTAAAGTTATTTTGCATCTATCTGTAAGAGGATGCAGAAAATCTCTGAATTAACAGGTGACCAAGGGACCCACGAACAAAATTTAAAACATAGTATTTGAGAAGCCTGATAAAACCTTCAAACCAGATGAGTTACATTCCAGGGTTGAGTGGCTAGAGAAATTGTGGATATATGTGTGGCTATCTTTCTAAATTCCAGATTATCAAGTTTCCTACAGCTAGAAAATAGCAGCTACAACCCTGATTATTTTGAGGAACAAAGAATAGACAATAGACCTTTTGGTTTGATTGCAGGAGTGAAAAATGTTAGAACTTATTAAAAAGCAATGATAACTGAGGGCTGAAAAGAATGCTAAAATTGGGCAGAGCGATTTGTGGAAATCAAGTTTGGCAATCTCTTTTGAGGATATTACTTTAGCAAAGTCAAAGGAGAACTACTGGATTTGTTAATTTGAATTTTCAGAAGGCTTTTGATAAGGTCGCGTACTAAAGATGAGTAAATAAAATTAAGAGCACACAAGAATGGGAAAATATGCAAATATGAATTGAGTATTGATTAACAGACTAATAGAGCAAGAATAAACTAATTTTCATTAGTGAGTATTAGTATTTATACCTTAATGCTCGCAATCTATACAAATGATTTGGACATGGGGACCAATTGTAATATCACCAGATTTGCTGTGAACACCATGAGGAAGATTTCAACAGATATTGGACAAGCTCACTGACTGGGCTCGAGTATGGCAGATGCAAAGTAGCATGAATTAGTAACTTCTCATTTACTTTGGTAGAAAAAAGGACATTTATGAAACGGTGTGTCTGGGAAATGCAGGGATCCAAGACAGATCTGGGTGGCCCTGTTCAAGAGTCACTAAATTACAGCATCCAGGAGTAGCAAGCAAATGATAGGTTGGTCTTCATTGCAAGGGAAATGAGCATTCAGGAGTAAAGATGTTTTGCTGCGATGTACAAAGCCTTAGTGAGTCCTTGCATGAAGTATGTGCACTGTATGTGTCTTATAGGAGGAATATACTTGCCATAGTTGGAGAGCAGAGGTTCAAAGATCAAGAGGTTTAGTTTTCAGCTCAGGGTGGCAAATTTAAGAGGAAAGGAATTACTTATCTCAAACAGTTGAGAATCTGTGGAATTCACTACTCCACTGTGTGATGGATGCTAGTAAACAGAACAATATTAATGAAAGATTTAACAGGCTCAATGGGTTGAGTAGCTTACTCCAGCTCCTAATTTGTATGGTTGTATGTATAAAACATCAGTTAGTTCAGTAGCACAATCATCCCATTAACTTCTCTAACACCTAGAATCATCATGAGGCAAAAAGCAAGCAACAAACCACACAAATACCAAATATACAGTTTGACATTAAATGTCACCAAAATAAAACTCATTTCAACCTGGCCAGCCAAAACTTTTACCTCCCATACGCAGAGTTGCTGGAATATGTTGAGCACTTCCCACACCTCAGCAATCACCTCTTTTACAAAGGCCTCCTTAAACCAACAGAAATCTTAAAAGTATCATCTAGTACTGTCAGCACCACATTCCTGCACTTTAGAGAGACCTAGATTGTGATTCAACAGATAAGGTTAAATTTCTTTAGCAATGCCTCCAATATAATTCCTGATCTGAGACCCCATTTAAACACTAGAAATCAGGATCACAAGCCTGAAAGCTGTCTTCCTGCTAGGTCCTATTCTCACAATCAAATGGTCAATATTCCAAAGTCAGACAAAGAAGACTTCAGACACAATCTCTCCTTGAAATGCAGCAGCAGTGACCCAAGTGTTGACAGGAGCATGGTACCAAACCTGAGATTAGCAATAACTTGTTCAACAAGCTGCAGCACGCCTTAAACCCTCAATATTAAAGTCAGTTTCTACAAGAGGTGAGCAAGCTTATGTAATTGAAAAATATGCCAGATCTACAGGAATGCTGCAAATATATGGTTATGGTGATAGGATTTGGATACATAGATTTTTAAATATAATTGAATAAACCCAATTTTACTAAGCTAGGTATAACAAACTTTTCTGCCCTCTGCCAGATGCAATCAAGATCAGTCACTCATCCTGAAATATTGAACCTACTGCCACTAACTATTCTTGCTAATTTTAACAATATACATTTAGCTGGACAATTATTGATGCTAGGACAGACATATAGACAGAATGCAACAATTACCCTATATGCTTATGTTAGTTATTGTTTAAATCTTAAGCATCCCTCAATGCAATGCATTAAGACACCTTAACCACAGGTGGAAGGGAAACAAAACTTGCCTTGCAACAAAAACTATTTTACTAAGTACGGTACCAAACATGACTCTTAGAAACAGGTTTAGACCCTCCCAGAATTAAAAATTTGTTCATGGGACATGGGCAACTTGCGAGGATAGCTTTTATTGCCCATTCCTTATTGACCCGGATAACTGTTCCAGCATTGTCAGATTCCTGTTGATTTGTACCTCAAGACTATATCCCCTTCTACTGTCACCTAACAAAAGGTTATCAACCTCAATCTCTGAAATACCCAAATCAATTACAAAGAGAGTCTGGGGGAATGCAGTTGTTCCACCATTGCAATCAATTGTTTCCTGACTTCACTCTTAATCAACTGTTTTAGTAATAAGGCCCACTGTTCTTCATTTCCAAAGAAAAAGCATACAGGAGTTATCAAATCCATTTACCATTTGCGTCACCATTAAAGCAGATTAATCCCCAATTTAAATTTCTACACAATTTTTATATTATAGAATAACATGATTGTACCTTCAAATAAATTAATTTCTGTAAACATCTGAAATGTCATGTTGTGCATTTAAATTAAAAACAAAAGCAAGTGCCTTTTTAACAGAATAACTTTATTTGTAAAACATTTCAGAGTTGCAGCCCAGTTTATTTCTCACTGATTTGTTCTGGCATGCTCCTGATGATGTCAGAATCACCTGAAAAGAGAAGTGAATTCAGTTTAGTCGAAGCAAATGTCACTGAATAAAAGGCTGGAGGGCTTTACTGTTATCTTTCAGAAAGCCAGATGAACGAAAGACACATTTTCAATGAACTGTCACAAAACAGGCCTATCAGCAAAGTTCAACTACAGGGAGTAAAGAGGAATGGTGCCAATATGGAAACAAAGTTGATAGGAAATGGATGTGATCTGTTTTAGGGATTGAGAAAGGTACATACTAGGGTCAGTAACAGGACGCTGCTTCTTTTGATCTAAATTAATGACAAGCTTGGGTGTGCATGGCACAAATTCAATAATGTACAGATGACGATACTTGGCAGGATTGTGAAGTGAGAAATCAAATGATAAATTTCAAGGTGCCAGATACACTTGCAGAATAAGTCTGGGCACAAGGCAGACTAAATTTAATTAATTTTCCTACTACGAGGCACATTACTCAAACTGAAGACAGCAGCAAATATTGGTCTCCATAAATATGGATAGAGCACAAAGGGTAATGGTTATGAGGAGCTTCAAGAATATCCAGTTGACTGCCATCACCAGGAGACTATTTGATAAGAGTGTGGCTGACAGTCAGCATCTTTTGTCCATCCCGAACGGTTTTCAAGGATGTGGTGAGAGAATTTCTTGAACCACCACAGGCCCTCTCTCCAAATTCACATACCATGTGCCTCAAAATACTTGTATCAAGGAAATGCACATTAGCCCTGCCCCAAATCATGTGAACGGATGTACACAGTTACACTTGGTGCAATGCAAGAAGTAAGAATGGAAAAGGGATCTCTTCCAAGAAGGCAAAATTCACAATCTCAGCCACAGAAATCAATGCAAACAGGTATTTGTCGGGACCAAGGCCAAATCAAAGCAATTGCTCAAAAGGAATGTCAATGATATACATTACTACCCACTCCAGTTGCAATTTAAAACGTACCATCACACCACTGAGAAGAAAAACCTGCCACAGATGAGATGCGACAGAAACGTCACAATGTAAAAGTTGTCGCTGGCAAATATTACCACAGGACTTAACAAACTAGGCTTGTGGACAATAAGCACAGCATTAATCTAGCGAATGTCTAGCCTGACTTGATTGGAGACAAGAATCAAGACAGCGAGAATATTCGCAATAAGTAAATTCTTTTAGATACTTAAGTATTAATGGCTAAGCACGCAAATTGCTGTACCTCTCATTCACACATGCCATGTACTCAGTATACAGCAACAAACATTCAAACCCTACAGCCACTTCCACAATCAATTAAAGCACAAGCATATGAAAGGTACATTATACTATGTTTTTCTGACTATAATAATAAAAATCCAACATGCTTTACTCTCAATACACTTTAACACTGGTTCAGCCAGTGTAGTATAATTTTGGAAGAACTTACCAGGATCAATGATAGCCAGTGTACACACTCTGTAGTATTTACCACAAGCTGTACCTAGTTCGATATTGTTGCCACTGTAATGATGCACTCCAGTCTTGGCTAACATAGCATAATACTCAATCTCCGACTTCCTGAAATAAATACAATTCACCATTAAAACAGTACCATCGTAATGTTGCATTTTAAGTCAGTCAAGATCAGCCATGAAAACAGACAAACAGTTCAATGTAAAACAAGGCTCTCCGAACACAGTCAAAGGCACAGGGACAAAAGAAAAAAGTTTTTATATCATTAAGAACATTCATCTGATGACTTCAAATTCAGTTACTGCACATAAGTGAAATAAGAAAAATCTGTCCATTATTATGGTGGCCTAATAGTACCAAATTAATGCTCCAGTCCAAAAAGGTGAATTTGAAGCACACAAATGGATCGATACGAGGCCTTAATACCTGTCAGAGACAATCTTATGCAAACATGGACTAAACACTAATTAGGTACTGTAAACAACACTGAAGATGACTGCCAATTGAAATGTACAAGTTATAATGGTTACAAGTCACAAAAAAAGCACAAAACCTCAGCTCAAAAACTTCGCTTTAGGGATGAGCATATTGCTGTTAAAGCCAGAACTTGTTGCCTGTTCCTAATTGCCCCTGAACAGGTGGTAAGCCAACAAGAGAATGACTTACTAGGTAATTTCACAGAGCAAAGATACACCTGGGATTTGGAGTTGAAGCAAGGACAGTAGACCATCTTCCTTGGAGAATCAGTGAAAAGGGAGGGTTACAACAGCTTCATGATTAAGATGACATCTCAATTCTAGATTAGTGGATTAAATTCCCCCAGTCGCTGTGGCGGAACTAGTATTCATATGTTTGCGGCCACAGCCGTGACCTCTCGAGAGAATTTACAAGCTCGACAAATTCCAGACTCTAACCATTTGAGATACATTTTCAAAAAAATATTTCCAGTTTGCCACTAGTTCTTGATCCAATCTCAAAATCAGTTCCTCCAGTAATTAGATTAGATTCCCTACAGAGTATGGAAACAGACCATTTGGACCAACAAGTCCACACCAACCCTCCAAAGAGCAACCTAGCCAGACCCATTCCCCTAACCCCTATATTAACCCCTGACTAATACATCTCCCACTATGGGCAATTTAGCATGGCCAATTCACCTAACCCGCACATCTTTGTATTGCGGGAGGGAACCAGAGCACCTGGAAGAAACCCATAGACATGGGGAGAACATGCAAACACCACACAAACAAGGGACACTGGTGCTGTGAGACAGCAATGCTAACTACTGAGCCACTGCGCCAGCCCCACTACCATTGGAAACTTTCTATCCTGTCGAGGGCCCATACGATCTTGAACACTTCTACCAGAATCATCCCTCAATCTCCTCAAAGGTGATGCGTGGAATATAACCTTGCAGAGAGCAGGCATAGATAGGCTGAATGGTCTTGCTCTGTGTTGCAACCATTCTATGATTATCTACGACCAAAGGTATGTGATAGAGTCATATAGCACAAAAACAGACCCTAGAGTCCAATTGTCGGTGCTGATCAGACATCCCAATCTGACCTAGTCCCATTTGCCAGCATGTCTCATTTCCCCTAAATCCTTCCTATTCATGTACCAACCCAGATGCGTTTTAAGTGCTATAATTATTACCAGCTCCAGCACTTCCTCTAGCAGCTCATTCCATACATATACCACCCTCTGCATGAAAGAGTTATCACCTAGGTTCTTAAGACTTTCCCCTCACCCTAAACCTATTCCCTCTAGTATTCAACACCCTCACCTTAGGAAAAAGACTGTTGCTATTCAGCTTATCCATACCCCTTATGATTTTATAAACCTTTACATACTTACCCTTCAGCTTCTGATGCTCCAGGAAAAAAGCCCCAAGATGACTATTCAGCCTCTCCCTATAAAACAAACCCTCCAGTCCCAATCCTTGTAAGTCTTCTGCACCAAGTTTAACAATATCCTTCCAACACAAGGGCAACCATAATTGTCTGTAGTACTCCAAAAGCTGCCTCACCAATGTCCTGTACAGTCGCAAAATGACAACCCAATTCCTACATTCAATATTCTGAAGAAAGCAGAAGTTATTGAGTGTCATGGCCATTATTTATATCAACTATGATCATAAAAAGTTACAATTGTTCTCAGTGGCATTTCTGGTACTTTGCTGTGCGAGATTTGGTTGCCTTATCAGTCTACAACAGGAATTACACAATTATTTAATTTAGTACAGTGTCTGCAAATTGTTTTCAAACATCCCAACGATTTAAAAGGCACTACATAAACCAGAGTTTGACTTCTTGACACCTTCACCACTAAATAAATAGTCAACTTTCACTATTGCATCCTATTTATTTTTAAGGGACCATATTGTAAGATTACTAACTTACATATTTCAACAATGCCTTAGGTCCTAGGTCTAACATTTGCTTTCTGTCTGGTCCGAGTGAACCTGTTTTTAACCTTTCATCTAACATCTGGTAACGGTGACTTCATCAGCAGTCTTTACAGCAGCAGAAATATTTTGGGCTTTGATAGGAAGTAAAAACAGTTTCATAGCATTTTGTGGCTATCCAGTGCTTTTTTAGAAATTTTTCTCTTGTACTGTGAATGAGCTGGTTCAATCTGATTAATATTTAATTTCATGAATTTTCAGGGTGACGAATGGGTCAAAACCTAAGCAAACATTTGGCCTATGTGACATTTACATACATTGCATAACAAAATACCGACTGCAGTATTAGCAAGAAACATTATGGCAAATCAAGTTGGACTACAGATTTAATTAGAAAATAAATATTTACCTTTTCTCAGTAGGAGGAAACATTAAAATAAAAAGAGATAAATTAAGGAAGAGAAAGGATAATAGCAAACCCATTCTATATCTTGCTATTTATTTCACAAAATAGCTCCACTTACCTCAAAGCTGGACAGTTGTTGGCAAGAATAACTAGCTTGGCTTTGCCCTGACGAATCATTTTCAAAGTCTGTTTGTAACCCAGCACATATTTGCCACTTTTCATAACCAGCTGGAGCCTGGAGTTGATGGACTCCAAAGACTTTTTCTGCATTCAAAAAGCAAGTCCCATTTAAAAAAGTCTACAAATGCAATGAAACAATGAACTTTAAATGTTCATTAGCATTCAATGAACACCAAAACACTGAAGATGCTCATTCGAATTGTTGAACAAAAATATATACAGATTAAATGAATACATTTATAATTAGATCAAAACTTCAAATGTTATATCCCGCTAGTAACATCTAGCCCAAACTACAGTACATTTTGTAATTATTTCAGCTCATTACTTCTTTTGAAGAGTCGATATGGGTGTACCAAATCAGATTGACATTCTGTTGTCTCCCCAAATCATGCAAATTCTACACCTGGCAACTTGCTTTTGGAAGATCTAAAATATGCATTCCCCCAGCCTTTCAGATCACAACTGCATTAAGATTTGTCTCCTTCATAGTTCTTTTGCTACTTAACAAAATTATTTTCCGCTTCATTATCAAACATCCTCTTAGTGGCAAACTTCATTTTAATTTTGTACAACTAGCCTTGCATTTTCCACAACTCAAACTTAAATTCTGCTTCCCATTTCCAAACTTGTGTCAGCTACCATTCGCATACCATGTCGACCTACATTGACTCCTGGCTTTGCTACCACAATTATCAAAGTGCTTATCCTTTTTCAGTTTTTTCATGGCCTAACCCAGCTGAGGCTGAGCCAATGTTGCACACAAGTTAAGATACTTCCTTGCTTGATCTTGTGTTAGCAGCTACTTTTCCATCATTAAACTGGATTTGTTTAGATGACAAATTTATTCCAAATTCTAGGCAAGGGTCACTTGACCCAAAATGTTAACTGATTTCCATACACAGACACTGCCAGACCTACAAAGCTTTTCTAGCAGATCCTGTTTTTATTTCTAATTGTTAAAGTTTCTCCACCACTGAAGTTAACTTGACTGGTCTGCATTTGCCACTTCATCTTTACACCTTTTGTTAAGAACAAGGGTTTACCATCTGCAATTCATCAGCCCACTTATCAATTTTAAAAAATCAAGTGTCTGAACCTCCTTTCCCCATAAATTGGGATAAGCATCTCTGCTGTTAAAGGCAGATGCAAAGCATTCATTTAGTAACTCATAACTGTTTCTGCTTTCAATTCAGCCCCACTTCTTTTCACCAATATTTATGGCATGAAGACGTTGATTTTCATGTTGGCAACTAGCATCTATACCTACTTTGCTTTTTCACATTTCCTTTTACATCCAGCCTGATTAGGTAGACAAGGGGGGAGGCTGCAGGAACACAGCAAGCCAGGCTGCATCAGTAGGTGAGGAAATCGACACTGCAGGTATAACGTTTACTTGGGATTCCAATATCTGCAGGTCTTTTGAATCTAACCACGATTAAATTTTGTGCCTGGCATCTGTTAGAAGCACACTTTTACAACTGTCTCAATCACGCATTCTTTCGTTATTCAGAAATGTTATTTACCCTAACTTTCTCCTTTGTGCCTAAACTGCACTCAAACTGAATTGGAGACAAAAAAAAGCAGATGCTGGAATCCAAGTTAGACAAGCAGGAGGCTGGAGGAACACAGCGAGCCAGGCAGCATCAGGAGGTGGAAAGGTCAACGTTTCAGGACTGGTTTGCCGTGCTCTTCAAGCATCTTGCACTAGACTTTAAAAGGCAGGGCAATGGTTACTGAGGGCCTGCTGTGTGATTGCAATCAATCTAGGCCAGAGCCGGCGTGGCACTCGGGAAAGGTGGCCAACCTACAGGGGTGGGGGAAAGGGGTAAGAGGGAAGAGGCACTCAGGGTTGAAGATGAACAAACACCAGCTTTCCCCACACCCGCCGCCGCGTCTGAAAGGTTTCCAAGGGGGGCCGCCGGACCCGACGGGAATCAGGATGAGGGAGGTAAAGGACGGTAGGGGCCAGAACCCGCGGGGCTAGGAACAAGGTGAAGGTCGGAGCTGGAGCCGCTCCCTCTCGCCCGGCTGCCGTCCCTCCACGTGAAGCCTCGGCCGCGCTTCGTAGGCCGCAGGCGCCTCAGACTCACCGTCTTCTTGGCCGCCACCATCTTTGCCAGTGTTTGCAGAGCCCGAGTAACGGTGTAAGTGAGCGGGAGGGCGGAAGGAGAAGGACCGGCAGCGCAACACGGCGCGGCGGGAGGGCTCAGACTCCGCTCGGGGACGGGCAGCGGCAGCACCGAGGCGAACCCAAGATGGCCGGAGGGAGAAAAGGAAGGCTATCCCAGAATCCTCCAGGCTTCCCGCCTTCAACCATCGCGAGGACAGAGCGTGATGACGTCACTCGCCCCGCAAAGGACGGGGCCAGACGGGTTGCGCCTGACCAGCGAGAGGGGCACGTGGTCCAATCGCGGGGTGGTGGGGAAGAGGTCACGTGTCCGCCAAGGGGACGTAGGCCTCTCCTCTCACCCAATGGGGAAAGTCTGCAGAATGTTGCATTAGTAATGTCCCTACCTCTGAGCCAGGAGACCCAGATTCAGGTACTGCTCTAGAGGTGTGTAACAACTCATAGGACAGTGCAGTACAGGAACAGGACCTTCGGCTCACTATGATTCTACTCTAAAGTAATCCCATCTACCTGCACATGACCCATGTTCTTCTTGCCTGTTCATGTATCTGTCTTGGTGCCTGTTAAATGTTGGTATTTTATCTGTCTCTCCTAGCAGTGTGTTCTATCTCTGGACAGGTTGATACAGAATATTCAGACGGATTTGGGCATCTTGTGAATGAATCACAAAAAGATGGCATCGAAGTTCAGCAGCTAATAGGAAAATGTAATGTTGGTTGTTACTTCAAAGTGAAAGCATTATCAAAGGTGTGAGGTTTTGCTAAAGTCAGTCCACAACTGGAACTCAGTACTGTGAACAGTTTTGGTCCTTTTATCTGACGGCTGATGTGTAGAAACAAAAGATGTTAATTTGAATGGAAGACAAACTCTTATTTCAACAATTTATTTTTATTCATTCAGTCATTCAAAATGGTGCGGGAGTGTGGCGACATAATAATTTTCATTTCATTTCCTAAATGCATGTGACAATAAAATCATTCTTGATTTGATTTATTGTAGTCACGTATACTGAAGTACAGTGAAAAGTTTTGTTTTACGAGCTGTACAGACAGATCATAGCAAACAAGGACATACAGATTATAGGGTGTTTAGACAGCGATGCATACAGGTTACAACAGCACAGGAGGTATGCAAAGCAAGATCAATATTATTTGAAGTTAGAGAGGTCCATTCAGCAGTTCTTGA
Source organism: Chiloscyllium plagiosum (assembly GCF_004010195.1). Taxonomy (NCBI): domain Eukaryota; kingdom Metazoa; phylum Chordata; class Chondrichthyes; order Orectolobiformes; family Hemiscylliidae; genus Chiloscyllium; species Chiloscyllium plagiosum. Next base: position 7,100,201 of record NC_057713.1, read on the forward strand.
AACTGTTGTGTGTGTGTGTTCAAGCTTCTGTATCTTTTTCCTGACAGAAGAGGTTGTAGAAGAGCATTACCAGAGTAGGAGGGGTCTTGATGTTGGCAGCCTTTCTGTGGCAATGAGAAGTATAAATGGAGTCCATGTTTAGGAGATTGACTTCCATGATGGTCTGGGCTATGCACACAACCTTCTGTATTTTCTTACGGTCCTGGCCAGAGCAATTGCCGTACCAGGCTGTCATGCACCCGGACAGTATATTTTCTGTGGTCCATCTGTAATGTTGGTGAAGGTCCTTCTTTCAATGCAGTTTGTAAAGAAATATATACTGGCAGACAGGAAACAGAATAGGGATGAGCAAGATTATTTTCTCCCAAGTGCCAGTCACATTCTAATGGATACCACAGGGATCAGTGCTTGGTCCCTATCTGTCAAAATGTATATTAACGTTTTAGATAAGGAAAATAATTGTACTATCACCAAGTTGGCAGACAACAGAAAGTTAGGTCCTTTGAGAAGGTCTTGCATAGGAGACTAATGGTAAAGATAAGAACCCATGGGATCCAAGGACATTACCTAAGTGGATATAGAATTAGCTGAGTTGTAGAAAGCAGAGGGTGAATGACAAGGCATGATTTTTGTGACTGGAAGCCTGTGTCTGGTGGTGTTCTACAGGGATCAGTGTTGGGAACCTTGTTATTTGTGGTTTATGTCAATGATTTAGACTTGAAAGGAGGAGTATTGACCAGTAAATTCATGGATGAGACAAAAATTGATGGGAAGGTAAATAATGAGGAGATAGTCTTACACTTCAACAGATATAGATAGGCAGGTCAAATGGATTGATCAGTGTCAAATGGAATTCAATTCAGATAAGTGTAAGGTCTTGCATTTCAGTAGGATAAACAAGACAAAGGTAGAAGTAACAAAGAAGATTGATGAGGGCAGAGCAGTAGATGTAATCTATATGAATTTCAGTAAGACTTTCGACAAGGTTCCCCATGGGAGACTGATTAGCAAGGTTAGATTTCATGGATTACAGGGAGAACTAGCCATTTGGATACAGAACTGTCTCAAAGGTAGAAGACAGAGGGTGGTGGTGGAGTGTTGTTTTTCAGACTGGAGGCCTGTGACCAGTGGAGTGCCCCAAGGATCGGTGCTGGGCCTTCTACTTTTTGTCATTTACATAAATGATTTGGAGGAGAAAGTGAGGTCTGCATATGCTGGAGATCAGAGCTGGAAATGTGTTGCTGGAAAAGCGCAGCAGGTCAGGCAGCATCCAGGGAACAGGAGAATCGACGTTTCGGGCATAAGCCCTCCTGAAGAAGGGCTTATGCCCGAAACGTCGATTCTCCTGTTCCCTGGATGCTGCCT
>NC_057713.1:7101969-7116350 GCF_004010195.1 Chiloscyllium plagiosum
TCCCTGGGGTCGGAGAGTCCAGAACTAGAGGGCATAGGTTTAGGGTGAGAGGGGTAAGATATAAAAGAGACCTAAGGGGCACTTTTTCACGCAGAGGGTTGTACGTGTATGGAATAAGCTGCTAGAGGAAGTGGTAGAGGCTGGTACAATTGCAACATTCAAGAGGCATTTGGATGGGTATATGAATAGGAACGGTTTGAAGGGATATGGGCTGGGTGTCGGCAGGTGGGACTAGATTGGGTTGGGATATCTGGTCGGCTTGGACGGGTTGCACCGAAGGGTCTGTTTCCATGCTGTACTTCTCTATGACTCTATCTATGACCATGATCCTGGGAAGCACTAAAGATCAGAGGGACCTTGGTGTTCATGTCCACTGGTCCCTTAAGGTAGTGGGACAGGTAGATAAAATAGTTAAGGAGGCATATTGGATACTTGTCTTTATTAGTCATGGCATAGAGTTCAAGAGCAGTGGGGTGATGTATAAAACATTAGTTCGGCCACAGTTAGAGAATTGTGTGCAGATCTGGAATCCACATTATAGGATGGATGTGATAGCACTGGAGAGGATGCAGAGGAGATTTACCAGGATGTTGCTTGGGCTGGAGAGTTTCGGTTATGAAGGGAGATTGGACAGACTGGTCTTGTTTTCCTTGGAGCAGAGGGGGTTGAGGGGGACATGTTGGTGATTTATAAATTTAATGTGGGATAGATTAGACAGTAAGTATCATTTCCCCTTGGTGGAAGGAGAGTGGCTGAAGGAATAGAAGGGGCAGGAGGTTTAGAGGGGATGTAGGAATATTTTTTCACCCAGGGATGGTGGGAATGTGGAACTCACTACAGCCTGTAAGAGTGGGAGAGGCAGAAACCCTCAATATTTTAGTAGTATTTAAATGTGCATTTACAACCTAAGGTATACAAGGCTATGGGACAAATGCTACAAAATGGGTTACAGTAATTTGGCGGCTGTCTTTAGAGGGCACAGATTTGATGGGCCAAAAGCCCTTTACCTATGCTGTAAACCTCGATGACTCTGGGTGGAAAGGAGTACTGTGAGGAGGATGTGGCAATGCTGCACTGCACTTTGGATAGGCTGAATGAGTGGGTAAAAGCTTTGGCAGATACAATATAACATGGATAAATGTGAGATCATCCACTTTGGTGGCAAAAACAAGAAGGCAGACTGTTAACTGAATGGCAGTAGTTTGGAAAAGAGGAAGGTACAATGAGTTATGGTGTTCTTGTACATCAGTCACTGAAAATAAACATACAGTTGCAGCAGGTAGTGAAGAAGGCAAATGAAATGTTTGCCTTCATAATGAGAGGATTCAAGCACAGGAGCAGAGATGTCTTGCTGCAGTTGTACAGGGCCTTGGTGAGACCACACCTGGAGTACTACTGTGTGTAGTTTTGGTCTCCTTATCTGGGGAACATTAGGACTGAGATGAGGAGAAATGTCTTCACCCAGAGAGCAGGGAGCCTGTGGAATTCTCTACCACAGGAAGTGGTTGAGGCCAAAACATTGAATGTTTCAATGAGAAGTTAGATATAGTCCTTGGGGCTGGAGGGATCAAAGGGTATGGGGAGAAGTTGGGGAACAGGGCACTGAGTTGGATGAGCAGCCATGATCATATTGAATGATGGAGCAGGCTTGAAGGGCGAATGGCCGACTTCGGCTCCAAAATTCTGTGTTTCTGTATTTCATTGGAGTCCAGCGATGTTCCCAGGATCATAGGGGTATGATCATATGAAGAGACATTTAGTAAGTTGGGTCTGTATTCATTGGAGTTCATAAGAATGAGAGGAGTCATAGAGATGTACAGCACGGAAACAGACCCTTCAGTCCAACTTGTCCATGCTGACCAGATATCTAACCTAATGCAGCCCCATTTGCCAGCACTTGGCCCATTTCCCTCTAAAACCTTCCTAATCATATACCCATCCAAATGCCTGTTAAATGTTGTAATTGTACCAGCCTCCACCACTTCCTCTGGCGCTCATTATCCAATAACGCATCACCCTCTGAGTAAAAAAGTTGTCCCTTAGGTCCCTTCTAAATTTTTCCCCTCACCCTAAACCTATGCCCTCTAGTTCTGGGACCTTATTGAAACATACAAGCTTCTCAGGGGTTAATAAAAAGCAAAATACTCTGGATGCTGAAAATCTAAAACAAACACAGAAAATAGCAGGTTTGGCAACATCTGTGGGGAGAGAATTGGAATTAATGTTTCAAGTCTGATATGACTCTTCCAATTCTTCGGAAGCTTGGCAGGGTAAATGCAGACAGGTTACTCCCCCTTGTGGGAGAGATGGAAACAATGCCAGAATCTCAGAATAAGAGTTTGCCCATTTAAGACAGAGATGAGGAATTTCTAGTCTCAGAGGGTAGAGAATCTGTGGAATTCTTTACTGCAGAGGGCTATCAAGGCTGGGGCATTAAGTATATTGAAGGCTGGGATGGATGAGTTTAATCAGTAAAGGGATCAAGCCTTATGGGAGAAAGGAAGGAAAGTAGAATTATCAGATCAGCCACGATCTGAGTGAATGGTGGTGCAGAGTTGATGGGCTGAATGGCCTACTTCTGCTCCTGTGTCTTAGGGGCCTGAGATCACATGCTGCTATCCCCTCCCCACTCCTATCTCCATGGATCCCCAGCCCCAGCATCAGGAGAACTTGGATTTAGAGAATGTGGAACTGTGTGATTAACAATCTAGAAATGCTCAGCTTTTCATCAGAACTGGATTTAGTTGTAGCTTACCCACAGCTTGGATTTTATTCCTGAACTGGTCCAGTTTCTGATTGATGATACCTGGCTTATCATCATTAGCAATGAAATCTTCCACACACAGGCAGCTGTAGAGAGGGAGTACCCAGTAGCTGCCACTGTGCAAGAGGTCTTCCACTACAGGCTGTGGAGGACAGAGCAAAATAACAAGTGGGAAATGATCCTGTTCTAATCTCCCTAGAGGGTGCTATGTACCAAACATTTGATCAGTGTAGCTCACTGTATTTGTAGTGATGTGTATTTTTGTAGGGAGTGAACAGTCTCAGGTCCCTGTAATCCCCTCCAAGAACATCAGTGGCTGACAGCAGACAAACTGACAGAATCACAGAATTCTTATTAGTGCAATTGGAGGTCATTCGGCCCCACTCTAAGGATGTCAAACAAAAACCTTCAAGATGCCTGACTGAAATCCCATGAGTCCCGACTGTAACAAAGACCCCACACGTTGCAAACAGGCGACTGACCCACCTCTCGACAGGGCACTTCCTGTTTCACTCTGAACATCGCCAAGCACAACTTGGCAATTGCCCTGATGGGTGAAGTTCCGGGTTTCAACCTTCCCCGGAAAATGTGGACAACCCCCAACCGGGGGAAGACAGGCCAGGATGGTGTGTGGCTGCTTGCTCCACAAGAGGAACAGCTTGAATAGTATGTGCAGCACCTGTGCCTGCCCATCGTCCAAGTACTGGCCTTTAGTAATCCACACCTACAACCATGCATCAGTGGAATAGACTGTTACCCTTGACATCGAACTATTACTGCTGCCTCAGCCACACGAGCAGGCATCGCTTTCATTTATCACTGAGTGCATTTAAGACAGAGACTGATATGTTCTTTATTGATATAGGGATCAAGGGTTATGGGGTGAAGGCAGGAGATGGGGTTGAGAAACATATCAGCCATGATCAAATGGTGAGCATTAACAGTATCGTGGGTATCCCGAGATCAAATGGACTGCACTCTGTTTAAGAAGACAGCTTAGCACTACCTTCTCCAGGACAACAAGGGATGGGTATTCTCCTATGAAAAAACAATTATTGTATGTCTCGCTTTCCCAGTTCTTACAGGGGTCATCAAACTGAAATGTTTTCTTTCTAGGCTGCCAGACCTGCTGAGATTTTTTCAGCATTTTCTCTTTTTATTCCAGTCTCCAGTAGCCATTTTATTTCACTTTTGCAATTATAGTTGCCTCATCCTCAGATTAACAGTGAATTTTTAACAGTCTTATTGTGTCCTTCGTAGATTAGAAATCAGCACCATTTCAGAGGCGTTTTATGGCTAATTGTCTAATCTTCCATCCATACATTTGAAGAAAGCTGATTGGTCTGAACTGGCTCTATCTGTGATTATTGAGGAAATGACCCTCGACCTTGGGTTCCATTCACATTGATGAGCACTATGAGCCTGATGAATGCCCAGAAAACTGTACCAAGCTTTGATGTGTCCTTTACAAGCTTAAAGTATCACAATTGGGGCCCAGGGCATAGTTGTCTGTCCTCCGCACCAGGAAACTATTGGGCCAAGTTCCATTCCAGGTACAATGTTTGAGGACAGATAGCAGGCTGGCACTTAAGCTTGCTGCCATCTTACAAGGATACCATCTTGCCTGTCCCTGTCCATCACCACCTTCCCAGCAGGATGTCAAAGTAACAGGAGAGATGCAAAGGTATCATTTAAAAATGCAAAGGCATCATTTAAAATGAGAGTTCTTCCTGGTTTCCCAGCCTAAGCCAGTCCTGAAGAAGGGTTAATACCCGAAATGTTGAGTTCTCCACCTCCTCATGCTGCCTGACTTGCTGCTTTCCTCCTGCTTGTCTACTTTGGATTCCAGCATCTGCAGTTTTTTTGTCTCTAACCAATATTTAACCCTAGACCAATACAAATTAGAAGCAATCATCTGGTGATTGTTACATTGATGTTCTTTGGGCTTGCTGTGTGTAAGCTGGCTGTCACATTACATGAAAAAACATGTCTATGCTTCTGAAATATTCCTTTGTGATAATGGTAAACAATAGACAATAGGTGCAGGAGTAGGCCATTCGGCCCTTCGAGCTAGCACCACCATTCATTATGATGGCTGGTGCTGGCTGATCATCCACAATCAGTATCCTGTTCCTGCCTTATCCCCATAACCCTTGATTCCACTATCTTTAAGAGCTCTATCCAACTCTTTCTTGAAAGTATCCAGAGACTTGGTCTCCACTGCCTTCTGGGGCAGAGCATTCCATATATCTACCACTCTCTGGATGAAGAAGTTTCTCCTCAACTCTGTTCTAAATGGCCTCCCTCTTATTTTTAAACTGTATCCTCTGGTTCTGGACTCACCCATCAGTGGAAACATGTTCCTGCCTCCAGAGTGTCCAATCCTTTAATAATCTTACGTGTCTCAATTAGATCCCCTCTCAACCTTCTAAACTCAAGTGTACACAAGGCCAGTCACTCCAATCTTTCTACATATGAAAGTCCCGTCATTCCGGGAATTGACATCGTGAACCTACGCTGCACTCTCTCAATAGCCAGAATGTCTATTGGAAACCAAAACTGCACACAATACTCCAGGTACGGTCTCACCAGGGGCCTGTACAGCTGCAGAAGGACCTCTTTACTCCTACACTCAATTCCTCTTGTTATGAAGGCAAGCATACAAAAAATTATCTTGTAATTAGCTTTCCTATTACTGCTATCCAAATGAGTCGTAATTTCATCTTTTATAATTGACTCCAGCATCTTTCCCACCGCTGACATCAGGCTAACCAGTCCATCATGCCCTGTTTTCTCTCTCCCTCTCTTCTTGAAAAGTGGGACAACTTTAGCCACCCTCCAATCCACAGGAACTGATCCGGAATCTATAGAACATTGGAAAATGTTTGCCAATGCATCCACAATCTCTAGAGCCACCTTCTTAAGTACCCTGTGATGCAGACCATCAGGTCCCGGGAACTTATTAGCCTTCAGACCTAACAGTCTATCCAACACCATTTCCTGCCTAATATAAATTGCCTTCAGTTCCTCCATTACCCTAGGTACTTCAGCCACTATTACATCTGGGAGATTGCTTGTGTCTTTCCCACTGAAGACAGATCCAAACTCTTCTGCCATTTCCCTGTTCCCCATAATAAATTTCCCTGACTCTGTCTTCACAGGCCCAATTTTAGTCTTAACCATTTTTTTTTCTTTTCACATACCAAAAAAGCTTTTACTATCCTCCTTTATATTTTTGGACAGTTTGCCTTCGTGCCTCATTATTTCTCCGCATATTGGCTTTTTAGTTATCCTCTGTTGCTCTTTAAAAGTTTCCCAGTCCTCCAGCTTTCCGCTCATCTTTGCTATGTTATACTTCTTCTCTGTTATCTTTATACAGTCCTTAACTTCCCTCGTCAGCCACGGCCGCCCCTGCCTCCCCTTAGGATCTTTCTTCCTCTTTGGAATGAACTGATCCTGCACCTTCTGCATTATATCCAGAAATACCTGCCATTGCTGTTCCACTGCCATCCCTGCTAGGGTATTGCACCATTGAACTTTGGCCAGCTCCTCCTTCATAGTTCCATAGTTCCCTTTGTTCAACTGCAATATGACACTCCCGATTCTCCCTCTCCTTCACAAATTGCAGATTAAGCTTATCATATTGTGATCACTACCTCCTAATGCCTCCTTTACTTTGAGGTCCCTGATCAAATCCAGTTCATTGCACAACACCAGATCCAGAATTGCCTTCTCCCAGGTAGGCTCCACTACAAGCTGTTCTAAGAATCCATCTCGGAGGCACTCCACAAACTTTCTTTCTTGGGGACCAGTACCATCCTGATTCTCCCAGTCTACCTGCATGTTGAAATCTCCCATAACAACTGTAGTAATACCTTTGCGACAGGCCAATTTCAACTCCTTATTCAACTAACACCCTACATCCAGACTAGAGTTTGGGGGCTTGTGGATAACTCCCATTAGGTTCTTTCTACCCTTAGAATTTCTCAGCTCTATTCATACTGACTCTACATCTCCTGGTTCTGTGTCCCCCCTCGCAAGGGACTGAATATCATTCCTCACCAACAGGGCCACCCCACCCCCTCTGCCCGTCAGTTTGTCCTTTCAATAGCACATATAGCCTTGAATAGTCATTTCCCAGGCCCTGTCCACTTGAAGCCACATCTCAGTTATCCCCACAACATCGTGCCTGCCAATTTCCAACTGAGCCTCAAGCTCATCCACCTTATTTCTTATGCTTTGTGCGTTCATATATAATATTTTTAATTTGTTACTCCCTCACCTTTCCTATCAATCCCTATTTCACCTGACCATACTTTAGAACATAGAATAATACAGTGCAGAACAGGCCCTTCGGCCCTCGATGTTGCGCTGACTTGTGAACTATTCTCAACTCGTCCCCCTACACTATCCCAAAATCATCCATGTGCTTATCTAAGGATTGTTTAAATCTCCCTAATGTGGCTGAGTTGACTACATTAGCAGGTAGGGCATTCCACGCCCTTACCACTCTCTGCGTAAAGAATCCCTTCTTGAGTTTTCTGTTCCGTTCATTCTGTTGTCTTTCTTAACTTCTCTTATTCTCACTTTCCCTTTAACTTCCTTCTTAATTTTCCAGTTTGTCCCCTCCCCCCACTACTTAGTTTAAACACCCCTGTGTTGCAGTGGCAAACCTGCCTGCCAGAATGCTGGTCCCCCACCCATTAAGGTGCAACCCGTCCCTCTTGTATAATCTTTCCTTACCGTAAAACATACCCCAGTGATCCAAGAATTTAAATCCTTGCTTCCTGCACCAGTTCCTCAGCCACACATTCAAGTCCATTATCTCCCTGTTCCTGCCCTCTCCAGCCTGAGGAACTGGAAGCAAACCGGAGGTAACCACCTTGGAAGTCCTGCTTTTCAGCCTTCTTCTGGGCTGTTGATATTCAACTTCTATCATCTGATTTGAATACCAGAAACTTTCATGGACTAAAACTGATTTTAAAAAGGAGAGTGACTGAACTAAGATGGCTACCTATCACATTTCCAACTCCCCTCCTCCAAGTCCCTCCTCCCTACCTTTTATCTTCTCCTGCTGAACACTCTCTGCTCATTCCTGAAGAAGGGCCTGTGCCCGAAACGTCGAATCTCCTGTTCCCTGGATGCTGCCTGACCTGCTGTGCTGTTCCAGCAATAAAGTTTCAACTTTGATCTCCAGCATCTGCAGACCTCACTTTCTCCTGGCTGCTGTGATCACCAAGCTTATGAAATTATGAATAAACGAGGTTGAGCCTCAGTTGAGAATTAACATTGCTATAAAAGGGCACTGCAAGTCAGATCTAGATATCCTGGTTGATTCACACTTTTCTGGAAGTTACACATTGAAGGAATGTCGATATATTTCCAAGTCGGGATGGTGAGTGGCTTGGAGGGAAACTTGCAGGGGGTGGTGTCCTTGTCCTTCTAGATGGAGGTAGTTGTGGGTTTGGAAGGTGCTGTCTGAGGAACCTTAGTGATTTTCTGATCTGATAATTAAAAATTAGAATGCAGCAGGTCAGGCATGTCTGACATTAAAGCAATTTCTTTTCTACAAGAGTGACCATCAAGTTCAGTTGTATTGAGCATCAAAGTAACAGTGCTGTCATAATAATGAGAACTTTCCTCAATCAAAATTTTAAGTGGATTACTTTCTTAGCTAGTTTGATCACTGACTGTATTATGAGCTCTGCTAATGTTATGACTGAACAAATCAGATTCCAGAATGGAACATGGCTTGATGTTTTTGCTGTTTAGTTAATATGGTGGTTAGTCACTGATCAAAGACACCAGGATAGAAGAGGATGACATAACAGCCCTGTTCACATCCATCAACTTCAACCTGGCTAAGGAAACACTGATTGCACTATTAGAAGAACCAAAGACACATATACCAAACACCAACAACTTCATCAGCAAGTACAACATCGTCAAGCTAGTGGACCTATGCCTGACCACCCACTTCACTTTCAATAACAAAACCTACGACGTACCAACGGAACACCCATGGGATCTCCGAAATCAACGTTTTTAGCAGCGGCAGTAACACAGAGACTCGAACAAATAGCTCTGCCAACCATCCAATCCAAACTTTGGGTCCGCTACGTGAATGACACCTTTGTCATCACTAACCGAAACAAATTAGAAGAAACCTTCAAGACCTTTATAATATCCTTACTGGCATAAAATTCACTCAAGAGGAGGAAAATAATAACAGACTGCCATTCCTAGATATCACAGTAAAGCGAACAGCCAATGGGGAACTTCAAACCAGTGTCTACAGAAAAACAACACATACAGACCAAATATTGAACTACAGAAGCAATCATCCCAACACCCACAAACGAAGCTGCATCAGAACATTATTTCAATGAGCCATCGCACACTGCAGCACCAAAGAACTATGAAGAGCAGAGGAAAATCACCTATACAGCATATTCAAAAAGAACAAATTTCTCAGTAACAAACCCAAACAAGCAGGCAAAATGCATCCAGAAACCCTAGCCATTCTTCCCTACATCAAAGACATTTTGGAAATGACTACCAGACTACTCAGGCCTCTTGGCATCATGGTAGCCCACAAATCCACCAACACACTAAAACAGCAGCTAATGAACTTGAAAGATGGGTAGGGTGCAGGTTTGCTCGCTGAGCTGTAGGTTTGATATCCAGACGTTTCATTACCTGGCTAGGTAACATCATCAGTGACGACCTCCAAGTGAAGCGAAGCAGTTGTCTCCTGCTTTCTATTTATATCTTTCTCCTGGATGGGGTTCCTGGGGTTTGTGGTGATGTCATTTCCTGTTGGTTTTCTGAGGGGTTGATAGATGGCATCTAGATCTATGTGTTTGTTTATGCATTGTGGTTGGAATGCCAGGCCTCTAGGAATTCTCTGGCATGTCTTTGCTTAGCCTGTCGCAGGATAGATGTGTTGTCCCAGTCGAAATGGTGGGTTTTTTTATCCGTGTGTAGGGCTACGTGTCTTTTTGTGGCTAGCTGGTGTATCCTGGTGGCTAACTTTCTTCCTGTTTGTCCTACGTAGTGTTTGTGGCAGTCCTTGCCAAACAAACACATAGATCTAGATGCCATCTATCAACCCCTCAGAAAACGAACAGGAAATGACATCACCACAAACCCCAGGAACCCCATCCAGGAGAAAGATATAAATAGAAAGCAGAAGACAACAGCTTCGCTTCACTTGGAGGTCGCCACTGATGATGTTACCTAGCCAGGTAATGAAACGTCTGGATATCAAACCTACAGCTCAGCGAGCAAACCTACACCCTAAACCTCAATCTGAGCCACAAACCTTCACAAACCTTGCACGAACTTGAAAGACCCTATACAGTCAACAAACAAAATGAATGTCATTTACAAGATACCTTGCAAGAACTGTAACAAACACTACGTTGGGCAAACAGGCAGAAAACTAACCATCAGAATACATGAACATCAACTAACCAAAAAAAGACATGACCCACTCTCACTAGTGTCTTCACATACAGATGAGGAAGGACACCACTTTGACCGGGACAACACATCCATCGTAGGACAAGTCAGAGACACACATGAGAATTCCTGGAAGCATGGTATTCCAACTAGAACTCTATCAACAAACACATCGACTTGGATCCCATTTACCACCCTCTGAGAAAAAGAACCAGAAATGACATCATCACAGGAAATAACATCACCACAGGAAATTACATCGCCATTACAACACATAAATAGAAAGCGGGTCATTAGTGCTTCACCGGAGGTTCACTGATGACCTAGTAGGCTGATGAAACATCTGAAAACGAACTTCCAGCTCAGCGAGCAAACTTACATCCAGAACCTCAACCTGAGCTACAAATCTTCTCAAAACTCACTATCACTGAAACATTGTCATACAAGGCTGTGGATTTTCTTTAACAACGGGACAAAATGTTTTTAGAGAAAAGAAGAACTTAAAACAAAAACAAGCTAAAAAATAGAAGACAGCTTTAATTATCTTTGAACACACAGCAAAATAAAATCTCCGCTTGTTTCCCAATGTTATCCGTCATAGAGAATCAACTCCAGAGAAATTACCATCCTGTCTAAAATCTTAGATTTCTATTTAACTGACCCCTTACAATTTCTTTGCTGTGGACTGTGGAAACAAGTCAGTGAGGCCTTCCAAGTCTGCTGATGTGAATGTTCCACAAATCTGACATCCTGAACATTCTCAGTTCTAATAACTTGCAGATTTCTAACTACCATCCCCACTTTAGAAGTTTCACAAACAAAACTTTTCTGCTGAGGTGTGTCCTTGTCAACTGCTCTGAACTCCTTGGAAATAAACCAAACTTGCTTCTAAACTCAACCTAGGTGTTTCTGAACTGGGATTTTTTTTTAAAAAGTCCTCAATCCTAGATTATTCTCAACTGAAAACAAACTAATAACGTGTTTATCTTACCTATCATAAACCCAACAATATAAACATGTTTCCATTTACTCCACAGAGGTTTACAGTCATTTATTTTATGACAAATACTGGATTATTCACTGTTCCAAAAGGATCCTATGACCTTTCAGTTTAAAAGAAATCCTTTATAGAAGTAACCAACTCTATTTTGAGATGTAACTTCCAAATATGATATTACAACATATAAAGTACATACTTTTTTTTGTCACGACTGTATGCTCCCAATAACCAGAACATCTTCCCTTAAGATTCTACTGTCATACTGATTGCAAATATCATTGCTATCTGATCACTCAATTGAAACCTATCGTTCAACTCAACATTAGACTTCAAATAGGAGTAGGTTTTGATTAAAGACTTTTAAATCTAGAGTAAGGATTGAACATACAGGATACAAATCAGTCACAAAAGATTGAAGGCTGAATAGCCTGCTTATGTACCTATCTCAATTTATAGAATATAAATGCTCAGAGACCATTTCAAAATTATCATAATTTCAAATTATACTTGTGTATAATCCCAATGTTTCACAGGATGAAAACTCCATGGGCACAGCTTGTAACTTTGGGAAGATCAGAAATCTGACCATTTCAGAGCTTCTTGATATTGTAGCTGAACTATTGCATGGTGTGTTAAACTGAGGCCCTATTAGCTCTCTGAAGGAGATGTAAAAGATCCATGGCGCTATTTTGAAGAAAAACAGAAAAGTTCTCCCAATTCTGAAGAGGGGTCATTGGACCTGAATTATTAACTCTGCTTTCTGTCTCCGCAGGTGAGGATCTAAAATCTAAATACAGCTGTTGTCAGGAGCAACCATTTAGAGTCATAGAGATGTACAGCACGGAAACAGACCCTTCGGTCCAACCCGTCCATGCCGACCAGTTATCCCAACCCAATCTAGTCCTACCTGCCAGCACCCGGCCCATATCCCTCCAAACCCTTCCTATTCATATACCCATCCAAATGCCTCTTAAATGTTGCAATTATACCAGCCTCCACCACTTCCTCTGGCAGCTCATTCCATACACATACCACCCTCTGTTGAAAAAGTTGCACCTTAGGTCTCTTTTATATCTTTCCCCTCTCACCCTAAACCTATTAATAATGCTCTTACTAACAACAAAATGGCTTCTTAATGCAAGAAGCATAAAGTAACATAATAAAATGGCTTCTAGGCTGCAAATTGAAAATCCTGTTTAAAATGGCTTTTTAAACCTGCTAAAAGCAGCATTCCTGAACTAACTGAACCAAAGATTAGTAGACAATGCTTCCTTCACAGTATGGAATTAACTAAGCTAGATAGGTCATTACTAACCATCCTGGCTAACCTTGGTGCCGAGAGGGAAAATGTGCAAAACAAAGTTAGTTCCCAGGAAATATTATTGGCTTAAGCTTATGTCTAAAATGTCATTTTATTACATTTTATTGGATTTGCTCTGTAATTAAGGTTGTACTATTCCTTAAGAACCATATTAAAATTGTCTTTGTTTTAAGCCATTTGTGCAGCTTTCTCCTAGGAAGTGTTTAACCTCTATGTTGCTGGACAACCTGAGCCCGGATGCGATAATAAAGTGTGAAATCTTGTAGAACCAGATCAAATTACTAGTGTTCTTTTGACCGATCCTGGTACCGAGGGTCCCCTCCTGTGGGCCGAGATCTTCACAGATGCTGCCAGACCTGCTGAGTTTCTTCAGTAATTTCTGTTTTTGTTTTAGATTTCCAGTATCTGCAGTTCTTCATTCTTTGAAGAGTTTTTCTGTCTGGTCAAGACTTACCACTCAACCGGCCTCACTAAAACACATTGCCGGTCATTATATCATGTCAATATTTGTGGAAGCTTGTTGTGTACCTTTGGCTGATGCATTTCTTCTTAACAGCATTGTCCGACCCTCAAGAGCATTTTGTGAGATGTCCTGAGGTTCTGAGAGGTGTTATATAAATGAAATGTTTGGCACTTCTAGTTTTTGAAGGTCAATCATTTCTATTTGTGATGTACAGATGAAGTAATTGTTTATGTGTCACTAATTCAGCTTAGTTCATTCAGTCATAATATTTTATGCATCTTCTCTGTCATAGTGTATTAATCATGATAAGTGATGGTGGAAGTTGATTGATTTGCGCTGACAATTTAGTGTGAGAAATAGGGAGTATGCCATATTCATCTCTTCTCAGCTGTTAAGATTAAAAGTGACAAGCTTTGTTGGGACACAATGGAAGGGCTCAGAAGTTAACATGATGAAACTGTTTATTCCACTCTCTGACATCTTTCTTGAAAAGCACAATTAATGAAATTGGGCTTGACAAAACAAATGATGTGCAATATGTTTGCTGCATTTTTCAGGCGGGAAACATCAAAGGAATCATCAAGCATTTTCAGTGAAATGTATTAGAGAGGTGTTCCTTGCCCGTGGAGAATGTAAATAGCCCGGAGCACTATTCAAAGAGGAGCAGACGTTCTCTTCGGTGCTCCAACCAATACTATCCCTAAATCAACAGAGGAGCTGCAGAACAAAATTCTTAAAGTTAAGTCCACTTTTCATGAACAAAATGATTTTTTTTGCAAAAGTTAGTTTCCTAATACATGCATTCCTAATAATCACTATCTCGTTACAGTATTTGGGAATTGGTTTAGCTCAGTTGGCTGGATTGTTGGTTTGCAGAGCAGTGTGACGCTAACAGCATAGTTTCAATTTCCATCATTGATTTGAGGGGACCATGAAGGGCTTTCCTTCTCAACCTCTTCCCTCACCTGAGGTCTGGTGGCCCTCAGGTTAAATCACCACCAGTCACTTCCCTCTAATGAGACAGCAGCCCCTATGGTCTGGTGACACAACATTTTGGGAGCTTGCTGTTATACTGAGCTGTTATCTGTGTTTAGTGTTTCTGGTTGAGGGCTGCCAGGATTAATGGTCACAGTTTAACATCTCTGCTGAAAATGTGTTGCTGGAAAAGCGCAGCAGGTCAGGCAGCATCCAAGGAACAGGAGAATCGACGTTTCGGGCATAAGCCCTTCTTCAGGAATGAGGAAAGTGTGTTCAGCAGGCTAAGATAAAAGGTAGGGAGGAGGGACTTGGGGGAGGGGGGTTGGAAATGCGATAGGTGGAAAGAGGTCAAGGTGAGGGTGATAGGTCAGACTGGGGTGGGGGCGGAGAG
>NC_057713.1:7116669-7120726 GCF_004010195.1 Chiloscyllium plagiosum
ACTGCTGGACACACTTTCCTCATTCCTAAAGAAGGGCTTCTGCCCGAAACGTCGATTCTCCTGTTCCTTGGATGCTGCCTGACCTGCTGCGCTTTTCCAGCAACACATTTTCAGCTCTGATTTCCAGCATCTGCAGTCCTCACTTTCTCCTCGAACAGTTTAACATCTTACCCACTCCTCCCCTCCTCCCATCCCAGCCCGTCTTTTAGACTTCCTCAGATGCCAGCAGTTATCTGCATGTAGCCCCTCTGACCTTAGGATGACCCTGGATGATCAGGACCTTACTCATAATTAGTCCTAAGTTCACCCTAAGTGGGATGTCTCCATTCCCTGGTCAGTATCTGTATGATCCCATCACTATCTCCTGGCACAGTTGGTCACAGGTAGGAATATCAGAAAGATGACATGATGGACCATTTTCAGGTCTTCCTCTCATTCCTGTCTACATATTGCCCATTGAAAAGTTTGATAGCTTAGTACCCTGACAGTTCAGCACATCTGACAGTGCAGCACTCCCTCAGTGCTATAGCTCAGTAATTCCTGTCTGATAGTGCAGCACTCAGTACTTTATCCCTGACCTGTCAGCATATCCTCCGTAATAATTGTAGTGATTGCAACCAGGTCAGCCAGGTGAACCTCATAGAATATGAGTTCCCTGATTGGGGCTGTTATTCTAGTCCAATCAGGGAGCCCTGGCTGACAGATATAAATAGGAGTGTCAGAGGTTCTGTTCACTCTGAGTGCTGGCTTTGAGGAAGCTGGATCAGTGACAAGATCTATCCATGTGTAAATAAAGGGGGACTTGGTGACAGGATACCAGCCTTTGTGGAGTTATTTCAGGGCGACCAGTGTTGGATTAATGATGTAACCATGCAAACTAGCTGAAGCCCAATTGGACTTCAAACAGGCATTATAACTGGCTTTGTCATTAGAAAATGAGGCAAATGGAGTCTATGAGTTGCAGGATATGCTGATGGAAGTGGATACCCTCACCAGACGGACTGAACTTGGGGTACACCATTTGAATAAAGGCAATTGCATATCCTCATTAGGCCATTTCCTGATTTGACGGACTCTGGCTCAGCAAAACCCCAAACAAAGCCAAGCCATGGCCAAACAAGTTAAAATGTTCTTCAGGATCCAGGTCAGCAAGCTACTTGCTACCAGTATGTGGACTCTAGACAGCAAAGGGGTCCACTAGGGTCTACATTGAGTAAGAGAACTCATAGGCCGATATCCAGGAGAGTGCACATCCTGGAAAGCTCACTTGGAACAGTTAGATTGCTGAGCAACATCCAAATCAGAACCAATCAAAGTAAATGTCTGGTTACATGGTCACCTGGTTCTAATGGAGGTTTATACTGGTATGGCTATTTCAGTAAGCAAACAGTAAACTGTTTCTCGCAGCTGAATAAATATCTAATCCCTCACATGGAGGACTTAAAAGCAAAGCAGCTGGACATGAGCTATGTGTGCCTGTATTTGTTGTTAGGTAAGGATTCCCAGAAGTACACTATAATTCAAACCCATAAGGGTTTGTACCAACACACAAGAGTGCCATTTGGGGTATCAGCTGTTAACATCTCGCCATGGAGAACAGTTTACAAGGTCTACCTCAGGGTGGCTATTTATCTCGATGATGTGCAAATAACAGGAAAGACCAATAAAGAACACTTAGACAACTTGGACAGAGCCTGCAGATGTTTCTCCAAGACAGGCATACACCTTAGAATGGAGATTTATGTGTTCCAGGAACTTCAAGTGACCTTGCTTGGGCTACAGAATCAACAGGACTGGGTAACATAGAGCATAAGACAATACAGTGCAGAACAGGAAATGTGTTGCTGGAAAAGCGCAGCAGGTCAGGCAGCATCTAGGGAACAGGAGAATCGACGTTTCGGGCATTAGCCCTTCTTCAGGAAAGAAATGCCCGAAACGTCGATTCTCCTGTTCCCTAGATGCTCCTTTTCCAGCAACACATTTCCATCTCTGATCTCCAGCATCCGCAGACCTCACTTTCTCCACAGTGCAGAACAGGCCTTTCGGCCCTTAATGTTATGCCAACCTATCAACAAATCTAAGCCCATGCCCTTACACTATCCCATCATCATCCATATGCTTATCCAAGGACTGTTTAAATGCCCCTAATGTTAACTACATTGGGAGGCAAGGCATTCCACGCCCTTACCACTCTCTGAGTAAAGAACCTACCTCTGACATCTGTCTTAAATCTATCACCCCTCAATTTGCAACGATGCTAACTTGTACAAGCTGACATCATCATTCTAGGAAAGAGACTTTCACTATCTACCCTATCTAATCCTCTGCTCATCTTGTATGTCTCTATTAAATCCCCTCTTAGCCTTCTTCTCTCCAATGAGAACATATTCAAGTCCCTCAGTCTTTCCTCATTAGAGCTTCCCTCCAGATCAGGCAACATCCCGGTAAGTCTCTTCTGCACCTTTTCCAATGCTTCCACATCCTTCCTGTAATGGGGGGACCAGAACTGTACACAATATTCCAAGTGAGGCCGCACCAGCGATTTTTACAGTTACAGCATGACATCACAGCTCCGGAACTCAATCCCTCTACCAATAAAACCGAACACACTGTATGCCTTCTTAACAGCACTATCAACCTGGGTGGCAACTTTCAGGGATGTATGTACATGGACACCAAGATCACTCTGCACATCCATGCAACTAAGACACTTTCCATTGACTCAGTATTCTGCCTTTCTGTTATTCTTCCCAAAGTGAATCACCTCACATTTATCTACATTGAACTCCATTTGCCACCTCTCAGCCCAATTCTGCAGGTTTTCCAAGTCCCCCGCCACCTGTAACATTCTTCCACATTGTCCACTACTCCACCGACTTTAGTATCATCTGCAAACTTACTAATCTATCCACCTATGCCTGCGTCCATGTCATACATAAAAATGACAAACAGCAGTGGTCCCAAAACAGATCCTTGTGGCACACCACTAGTAATCCAGGCTGAATATTTTCCATCAACCATCACTTGTTGCCTTCTTACAGAGAGCTAGTTTCTAATCCATACTTCTCAATCCCATACCTCCACATTTTCTCCAACAGCCTACCATGTGGAACCTTATCAAAGGCTTTACTGAAGTCCATGTACACCACGTCAATTGCCCTATCCTCATCCATATGCCTGTTCACCTTCTCAAAAAACTCTGAGGTTTGTGAGACACAACCTGCCCTTGACGAAACCGTGTTGACTATTTCCAATCAAATTATTGCCTGCTAGATGATTATAAATCCTATGACTTATAATCCTTTCCAAAACTTTTCCTACAACAGACATAAGGTTGACTGTACTATAATTACCTGGGTCATCTCTGCTGCCCTTGTTGAACAAGGGCACAACATTTGCAATCCTCCAATCCTCTGGTACTAAACCTAAAGACAATGATGACTCAAAGATGAAGGCCAAAGGCTCCACCAGCTCCTCCCTAGCTCTCCAGCGAATCCTTGGATAAATCCCATCCGGCCCAGGGGACTTATCTACTTTCACACATTCTAGAATTAATAATACCTCCTTCTTACTAACCTCAATCCTTTCAAGTCTAATAACCCATATCTCAGTCTTCTCCTCTACATGTTCTCTCTTTCCTGAGTGAAAACAGATGAGAAATATTCATTTAGCAGCTCAACAATCTCCATAGGGTCCACACACAACTTCCCACTTTTGTATTTGACTGGCCCTATTCCTACCCTAGTCATCCTTTTATTCCTCACATATCTATAGAAAGCTTTAGGCTACTCCTTTATTCTACCTGCTGAAAACTGCTCATGTCCCCTCTTTTCTCTTTTTAATAGAACATAGAACGTACAGCACAGAACAGGCCCTTCAGCCCATGATGTTGTGCCGACCATTGATCCTTATGTAAGGTAAACCTAATGTACGAACCCTCAAATTTCTGTGACCATATGCATGTCGAGGAGTCTCTTAAATATCCCCAATGACCTCGCTTCCACAACTGCTGCTGACAATGCATTCCATGCTCTCACAACTCTCTGCGTAAAGAACC
>NC_057713.1:7121183-7141483 GCF_004010195.1 Chiloscyllium plagiosum
TCCTGCTCTGCAGCTTCCACCCTAACTCCCTGAAATCACTTTTTATATCCTCAATCCTTTTCCTGGCTATATCACTGGTGCCAATATGTAACACGATTTCTGGCTGTTCGCTCTCCCCTTTCTGAATCTTATACACCCGTTCGGAGACGTCCCGGACCCTGGCACCAGGGAGGCAACATACCTTCCGGGAATCCCGATCCTGACCACAAAATCTCCTGTCAATTCTCCTAACAATCGAGACTCCTGCCACTAGCGCTTTTCTATTCTACCCCCTTCTCTTCTGGGCCACAGTGTCAGGCTCAGTGCCAGAGAACTGACCACTATGGCTTTCCTCTGGTAGGTCATTCCCCAAGCAGTATCCAAAATGATATACTTACTGCTGAGGGGAATGTCCACAAGGGATCTCTGCACTGTCTGTCTGTCCCCTTTCCTCCCCTGACTGTAACCCATCTATCAGGAGAATCGACGTTTCGGGCATAAGCCCTTCCTGAAGAAGGGCTTATGCCCGAAACGTCGATTCTCCTGTTCCCTGGATGCTGCCTGACCTGCTGCGCTTTTCCAGCAACACATTTTCAGCTCTAATCTCCAGCATCTGCAGACCTCACTTTCTCCTGTAACCCATCTATCCTTATTCTGAGCCTCAGGAATGACCAACTGCCGGTAACTCCTCTCAATTACCCCCTCAGCCTCCCAAATGATCCGCAGTTCATCCAGCTCTCTCTTTAAGTCCTTCCTACCAATCTATAATTCTCCATCTCATTTAAACCATCTCATCTGAACATCCCATAAACCTCCCTCTTCCGCTTTACAAGAGGTGCGATTTCTGTAGTAAACCATGGTTCCCTTTCCTTATCTCCTCCTCCCTGCCGCACAGGGACATACCTATCAGGGATACACAATATCTGTTTCTTAAACCAGCTCCACATTTTGATTGTCACCATTTTGCAACTGCAATCTATGCCTCCTAAGTCTTGCCTAATGGCATTATAATTGCCCTTCCCCCATCTATGACTCTTGTGGCATCTATCTATCTCTTTCCATCATTAAACTAAACATAACTGAATTATGGTCACTCTGTCCAAAGTGCTCACCTATCACTAAATCAAACACCAGGCCTGGTTTATTATCAAGTACCAGATCCAGTGTGGCCTCCCCTCTTGTCGACTCTTCGACATAATGTGTCAGGAAACCGTCCTGCACACATTGGACAAAAACCGATCCATCCGATGTATTAGAGTTATAGCATTTCCGGTCAATGTTGGGGAAGTTAAAGTCCCCCATAATGACCACCTTGTTCCTTTCACTCCTACCCAAAATAGTTTTGTTAATCCTTTCCTCCACATCCCTAGAACTTTGCAGAGGCCTATAAAAACACTCCCAGCAGTGTGACCTCTCCTGTTTCTAACCTCAGCCCATACCACCTCAGTAGATGAATCCTTGTCAAAAGTTCTTTCAGCCACCATTATACTGCCCTTGATTAACAAGGCCACACCTCCCTCTCTTTTACCGCCTTCCTTGATCTTAATACAAGATCTAAACCCTGGAACCAGCAAAATCCATTCCTGACCCTGCTCTATCCATGTCTCCGAAATGGCCACAACATCAAAGTTCCAGGTACATATCCATGGCGCAAGCTCACCTACCTTATTCCAGATACTCCTGGTGTTGAAGTAGACACACTTCAAACCAGCTTGCCATCTGCCAGCACATTCCTGTGACTGTTAAATGTGTCTATGTCCTCCCTACTCTCATCCTCCTGTGTACTGGAACAACACCACAGGTTCCCATCCCCCTGCTGAGTTAGTTTAAACCCACCTGAATGGCACTAGCAAATTTCCCACCCAGGATATGAGGACACCCACTTATATAGCTAGGGGGAAAAAAACGGTCTCTCCTTTCCCAAAAACCTCTGCTCTCCGAGGTAAGCTTTTAAAGATTTAAATTAGTGACTCACCTTTCCCGGCAGGCACCTGGTCCAAGTTCCTGCTCTTTCTGCTGCTGAAAACAGAAATAACACTTGCTGAAAAATAAAGTGAGAGTGATCAAAGTTGTCCTAGCTCCCCCGTCTGTACCAGAGCTGAGGTCTATTCTGGGATTGGTGAATTATTACAGAAAGATTATGCCTAACCAGGCCTCTGTCCTGGAATCCTTACATCTACTTTGATAAAGGGTCATCCTTAGAAATGAACTTGTAGCCAAGATGTAGCCTTTAGGGAAATTAAGAAGCAGCTATGATCGGAAGCGAGTTGTGCTGACATGCGATGCCTCTCTATACAGTATTGGGGTGGTGTTGGCTCACAGGTAGCCCATTGGAGAGAAACGCCTGATAGCGTGTACTTCCTGGACTTCGGCTGATGCAGTGTGCCCAGATGGAGAAGGAAGGTTTGGAGAGAGAAAGTTCTACCAATAGCTTTACGGATGTAAATTTATAACAGTAACAGACCACCAAACCCCTACGAGGGCTACTCAAAGATATCAAGGCCCTGCCACCCATAGCGACAGACCAAATTCAGCCATGGGCTTTCATTCTAAGTGTGTGCAATTATGAGTTGGAATACCATCAGGGAGGCCACGTAAGAAATGTGGATACTTTGAGCTTCCTCCTGCTAGCAGATATAGCACTGGTGGTGTCTCCCCTGGAAAAGTATTTTCTGGTTTTAAACTTTTTGAAAACCCTCTGGTCACCGCTGACAAATATCAGACTATAGACGCAAAAGTATCCAGTCCTGGTGAAACTAAAACAACCAGAGGTGATGGGGAGAACAAAAGGGCGAATTGAAACCTTTCTGAATTGAAACCACCCGAATTGAAACCTTTCTGGTTCAAGCGAGATCAGATCACCGTAGAGGGCGGTATTTCATTATGGAGAGCAAGAGTGATTGTCCCAAGCAGAGGTCGCTGCTGGATACTGGCTGAACTCCACCTGGGTCGTTCAAGGGTTTCCAAAATGAAAATGTTGGTGAGATGTTATGTCTGGTGGATGTAGACGTGGCTGTGTTGGTGGGGCAGTGCCTAGAGTGCCATCAAGGACAAAAATCTCCAACAGCAGCTCCCCCACATCCCTGGGAATGGTTGGGTAAACCCTGGATGCAGTTACATGTTGGTTATGCAGATCCTTTCATGGGCTCAATGTTATTAGTCAATGTGGATGCCCACTCGAAGTAGCTGGATGTGCAGAGAGTTCATTCATCAAACAAGGGAATGGTGATAGAAAAACTGTGAGCATCTTTTGCAATACACAGACTCCTGGCAGGGTTGGTCACAGACAATGGGCCGTTGTTAACCTTCAGGGACTTTGAGATTGTCCTAAAGTCGAATGGCATTCGACTGCTGCCCATTGTCCAGTGGTCTGGTAGAAAGAGCAGTCTGAATTTTGAAGGCAGGCTTAACGAAACAGCTTCACTCGATACTAAACTGTCCCTGTTACTATTTGATTATCGGACCACCCCTCACTCAACTATGGAGATGGCTCTGGGGAACCTGGGTTTGAATCATGCCACAGCAGATGGTGAAATTTGAATTCAATATAAATCTAGAATTAAGAGTCTGATGATGACCACGAGTCTATTGTTGGTTGTCAGAAAAACCCATCTGGTTCATCAATGTCCTTTAGGGAAGGAAATTGCCATCCTTACCTTGTCTGGTCTACATGTGACTCCAGACCCACAACAATGTGATTGACTTCCAATAGGAATGGGTAATAAATGCAGGTTTATCCAGCGATGTTCATATCCCATGGATGAATGTCAAAAAAAGCAGAGTTACTAATGGGGAGAAGACTCTGCACCAGGTTAAATCTGATCTTCCCGGACCTGGGTGGGGATGGTAAACTGACATCAGAAATGCCAATGCCGGACACAAGACCCTGCCAAGTGGGAGACACAGTTTACTTCAGGGGACAAAGTTTGGTATAGGAACCATGGGAAGGGTCAGGGGTATGGTCAACACGAGGTCAGGTCCTGTGACTTACAAGGTTCAGGTAGGAGGGATGTGGTGATTGTAAAGAGGTTAGCCAGGTGAATCTCAAAGAATACGAGTTCCCTGACTGGGGCTGTTAATCTGGTTCAATCAGGGAGCTTTGGCTGACAGATAAGAACCAGAGAGTCAGACTTCGCATCCACTCTGAGAGCCAGCTCTGAGGGAGCGGGATCAATGTCGAGGACTTTCCATGTGTAAATAAAGGGGGACTTAGTGATTGGATATTGGCCTCTTAATTTGTGGAGTTATTTCAGGCAGCTCTATACTAACTCTGTGACAGTGTAGCTCTGTCCTGACTGTGACAGTGTGGCTCGGTACTGTCTCTGTGACAGTGTGGCTCTGTATTGACTGTCTGACAGTGCGGTCAGTGCTGTCTCTGTGACAGTGCAGCTCAGTGCTGTCTCTGAGACAGTGCAGCTCTGTCCTGACTGTGACAGTGCGGCTCGGTACTGTCTCTGTGACAGTGCGGCTCTGTACTGACTGTCTGACAGTGCAGCTCAGTGCTGTCTCTGAGACAGTGCAGCTCTGTCCTGACTGTGACAGTGCGGCTCTGTACAGACTGTCTGACAGTGTGGCCCTGTAATGACACTGTGACAGTGCAGCTCAGTGCTGTCTCTGAGACAGTGCAGCTCTGTACTGACTCCCTGACAGTGTGGCCCTGTACTGACTCTGGAACAGTGCAGCTCTGTCCTGACTGTGACAGTGCGGCTCGGTACTGTCTCTGTGACAGTGCAGCTCTGTACAGACTGTCTGACAGTGTGGCTCTGTAATGACACTGTGACAGTGCAGCTCTGTACTGACTCTGGGACAGTGCAGCTCTGTACTGACTCTGTGACAGTGCGGCTCGGTACTGACTCTGTGACAGTGCAGCTCTGTACTGACTGTCTGACAGTGCAGCTCTGTATTGACTGTCTGACAGTGTACTGACTCTGTGACAGTGCAGCTCTGTACTGACTGTGTGACAGTGCGGCTCTGTACAGACTGTCTGACAGTGTGGCCCTGTAATGAGACTGTGACAGTGCAGCTCTGTACTGACTCTGTGACAGTGCAGCTCTGTACTGACTGTGACAGTGCGGCTCGGTACTGTCTCTGTGACAGTGCGACTCTGTACAGACTGTCTGACTGTGTGGCTCTGTACTGACTGTGTGACAGTGCAGCTTTGTACTGACTCTGTGACAGTGCAGCTCTGTACTGACTGTGTGACAGTGCAGCTCTGTACTGACTGTGTGACAGTGTGGCTCTGTATTGACTGTCTGACAGTGTGGCCCTGTAATGACACTGTGACAGTGCAGCTCTGTACTGACTGTGACAGTGCGGCTCGGTACTGTCTCTGTGACAGTGTGGCTCTGTACAGACTATCTGACAGTGTGGCCCTGTACTGACTCTGTGACAGTGCAGCTCTGTACTGACTGTGTGACAGTGCAGCTTTGTACTGACTGTGTGACAGTGCGGCTCTGTATTGACTGTCTGACAGTGCGGCTCTGTATTGACTGTCTGACAGTGCGGCTCTGTACTGACTGTCTGACAGTGTGGCCCTGTACTGACTCTGTGACAGTGCAGCTCTGTACTGACTGTGTGACAGTGCAGCTCTGTACTGACTCTGTGACAATGCAGCCACTAATTGACTCTGTGAAAGTGCGGCCCTGTACAGACTCTGTGATAATGTGACCCCTAATTGACTCTGTGACAGTGCGGCTCTGTACTGACTCTGTGACAGTGCGGCTCTGTAAAGATTCTGTGACAGTGTGGCTCTGTACTGACTGTCTGTCAGTGCGGCCCTGTACAAACTGTGACAGTGCAGCTCTGTACTGACTGTGACAGTGCGGCTCTGTACTGACTCTCTGTCAGTGCGGCCCTGTACAAACTGTGACAGCTGTGTGACAGTGCAGCTCTGTACTGACTCTGTGACAATGCAGCCACTAATTGACTCTGTGAAAGTGCGGCCCTGTACAGACTCTGTGACAGTGCGGCTCTGTAAAGATTCTGTGACAGTGTGGCTCTGTACTGACTGTCTGTCAGTGCGGCCCTGTACAAACTGTGACAGTGCAGCTCTGTACTGACTGTGACAGTGCGGCTCTGTACTGACTCTGTGACAATGCGGCCCCCAACTGACTCTGTGACAGTGCAGCTCTGTACTGACTGTGACAGTGCGGCTCTGTACTGACTCTGTGACAGTGTAGCCCCCAACTGACTCTGTGACAGTGCAGCTCTGTACTGACTCTGTGACAGTGTAGCCCCCAACTGACTCTGTGACAGTGTGGCCTTGTACTGACTGTGACAGTGTGGCTCTCTACTGACTTTGTGACAGTGCAGCTCTGTACTGACTAACAGTGCGGCTCTGTATTGACTCTGTGACAGTGTGGCTCTGTACTGACTGTCTGACATTATAGCTCTGTGCTGACTGTCTGACAGTGTGGCGAAAGTGAGTACTGGAGATTAGAATCAAGTCAGGGTGGAGGGTGGTGCAGATAGGTGGGAAGGAAGATTGACAGGTGGGACAGGTCATGAGGACAGTGCTGAGCTG
Organism: Chiloscyllium plagiosum; assembly: GCF_004010195.1. NCBI lineage: Eukaryota > Metazoa > Chordata > Chondrichthyes > Orectolobiformes > Hemiscylliidae > Chiloscyllium > Chiloscyllium plagiosum. Next base: position 7,127,686 of record NC_057713.1, read on the forward strand.
GAAGGTTGGAACTGGAGTATGGTGGGGGGAGGGGAAATCCACATTGATGCCATGGGGTTGGAGGGCCCCGAGGCGGAAGGTGAGGCATTCTTCCTCCAGGCACCAGGCTTTTACAGCAATCAGCACTGGTTAACCTAACCTTTTATTCTAGATTTTTATCGGGTTCAAATTTCAGCAAGGGAGTGGTGATGGAGGAGACCCAGGTCCTGCATGTCCTTGGCAGAGTGGGAGGGGGAGTTGAAGTGTTCGGCCCCGGGGCGGTGGGGTTGATTGGTGCGGGTGTCCCGGAGATGTTCACTGAAATGCTCTGTGAGTAGACGTCCTGTCTCCCCAGTGTAGAGGAGACTGCATCAGGAGCAACGGATACAGTAACTGACGTGTGGAAGTGCAGGGGAAACTTTAATGGATATGGAAGGCTCCTTCAGGGGGAGTGGGCTGGGTGCAGGTTTTGCAATTCCTGTGGTGGCTGGGGAAGGTGCTGGGAGGGAAGGGTGAGTTGTTGGGGGGCGTGGACCTGATGATGTAGTCACAGAGGGAATGGTCTTTACGGAAAGCCGATTGGGCGGGGAAGGAAATATATCTCTGGTGGTGGCGTCCGTTTGTAGGTGGCGGAAATGTCGGCGGATGATGCGGTTTATGCCGAGGTTGGTGGGGCCGAAGGTGAGGACCAGTGGGGGTTCTGTCTTTGTTGTGGTTGGAGGGATGATGCTCGAGAGTGGAGGTGCGGGAAGTGGATGAGATGTGCTGGAGGGCATCTTCAACCACGTGGGAAGGGAAGTTGCAGTCTTTAAAGAAGGAGGCCATCTGGTGTGTTCTGTGGTGGAACTCTAACAGTGCGGCTCTGTACTGACTCTGATAATGCAACTCCCTCTCACTGTGTGGTCAGTCCAGGTTAGGTACTTGTTTGGATTGGGGCTTCAGTCTGCAAATCTTCTGATTCAGAATTTTTATTTCAGAAGAAGCTAACGTCACAGATTCACAGTATTGTTATAGCATAGATGGATGTCCTTCCGACCATTGTATCTGTATTTTTTAAAAATAAATATTTAAGAAATATTAACGTATCATTTACGGAAAGGCCAGTTGGCCCAACTAATTCATGCAATTGTTTTGCTTTCTAAGAGTCTCCACCAACCTTGCTTCATCTCAATACATGCTGCGGAAGCACATTCCCTCAAATGTACTTATCAGAAATCCTCAGCATGTTCTTCTGCTCTCCACAGAATCACAGAATTGTTACAGCAGAGGCCATTCAGCCCATCAACAGCTCTTCAAACTGGCATTATTACCTTGTGCAAACTTCCTGCTTTTTCCTCATACCCTTGTACTTTATTTCTATGCAATACCACCTTCAATGCCTCAATTAAACCTGCCCCACCATATTTCCTGGCTGTGCAGTTTCACATCCTAATTAGTTGCTGCATGAAAAGACATTTTTGGCACATCACATTTGTACCTTTTGCAAATCTGTGTCTTCTGGTTCACTGTCATTTCATGAGCATGAACAGCTTTTTCCTATCCACTCTATTCGTCACTGTCACAATTTGGAAGACCTCCACCTATCTCCTCTCAGCCTTCTGTTATCGAAGAAGAACAGTCCCAACTTCTTCAATCTATCCTCATCACTGAAGTTTCTCCTCCCTGGAACTATTCTTGTAAATTGCTTCTGCACTCTCTCCACTGTGTTCACATCTTCCCGATAAAGTGGCGCCTACAACTGTACTCCAACTGAGGTCTAACAAGTGTCTTAGTCACTTCAGTTACTCAAAATCTCATATCTTCACCATGTTCTGAATAAGAAAAAGTGCTGAAATCCTAATTAGATTTATTGGTAACTATTTCAGTAATCTGCTGGCAATGTTAATTTTATTATTTACTTTAGAAAGGTGGGTGTCTTTGGTGAAGCCAGCATTTATTTACTATTCCTCATAGCTTAGAGAGAATTTAAGAGTCAACCTTATTGCTGTGAGCCTGGAGTTGCCTGTAGACCACACCAGGTAAGGCCAGCAGGTTTTCTTCCCTAGGGGATATTAATGAACCAGATGGGCTTTTACAGCAATCAGCACTGGTTAACCTAACCTTTTATTCTAGATTTTTATCGGGTTCAAATTTCAGCATTGCTTGTGCTTGAATTTGAACCCATGACTCCAGAACATGACTCTGCAGTTCTGGGTTAATGGATTACACCAATGCGACACCACCATCTCCCCACAGTGGCAATACTTTCTCGTTTCAAATGGCTGGTCGATTCACACATTATTATTAGTGTGTGCCCTTTTGTACTTCACTGTTGTTTCAGCACAATTTGCTCTCATATTTATTTCAATCCATTCATTTTGGATGTTCTCCCTTGGTTGGAAATTGTGGCAGAGCAGAGGACAGTGGTTCAAGCTAAAGAGGGGAGACATTGGAGTCATCTCTGTCAAGAAGTGTGCTGCTCGTCCTGATGTGTAGTCCTTTGCCTTTACAAGCTCATTATCCATTGGAGCGATGTAAATCAATCCATCTTTAGTCAGGCAGATTACCCTGCTCATATGGCAACTGATCACAACACAGTGCACATCATTGTATCTTCACTGAAGCAGAAACAAGGTTAATGGGGGATAGAGGTGTCCAGAATTCTGCACAAACAACTTGCCTGCTTGGTTGCCTGGCTCCAAGCTGGTGAACAGTTTCTATTTGCCGCTCTCTCTCCCAACTGCAGTGCAGTCAGAGGGAGGGCACACCCAGAAAAGGCTGCTTTCTGTTCCCACCTTCAGTTCTTTGGATATTTTCCTCCCGGGTGCATTTTTAAAACTTGCTCTGTTGCAGGCAGTTTTCCCAGCAGAATTGATGGGTTGTTCAAGCAGCACACAAACCCAGTTCCAGGACAGCAACAGACCAAACTCCAAACTGGAGGAAAGAAATGGAGGCCGCAAATGTGGTGAGTGCTCCCTCAGATGACCATAACTGTTTAGGGTAAGCAACAGTCCGATAAGCTGGATTTCCACATTTACACAGCTAATGGTTTCCTTGCTCCATGGTATATTCAGTTTACATTTGAAAAGGTTGTGTTTGAAATATACAAGGTTTCTATGGTATATGGCCTTTGTTAAAAGTCATACTTTATTACTTTTGTGAATTATAGAAGTTTTTGTGAATTAAAGGTTTGTAGATTTTCTCTGGAGTCCTTTGTGAAGCTTGGCTCCTACTTAGAGTCTTTAGTTAGAGAGGAAAGTATTATCAGTTGTATTGTAAAGAGATGAGCAGATGAACTCTGTAGCCGAGAGAGAGGAAAACAAACCATTGAGTACAAATGGAAAACATCACAATACAGCAGAGAAGGAAATCCCAGAGTGATTGGGCAGAATGAAAGACTTGCATTTATATGACGCCTTGCATAACCTTAGGACATCCCAAAGCATTTTACAGTCAATGACACGCTTTAGAAATGCAGCCAGTGTTTTAATGTAAAAAACATGGCAAATAATGTGTATGCAGAAAGCTCCCACAAATAGCAATATAATAAAGACAAGATAATCTGCTGTAGTTAGCTTGGTAATGATGAGAACTCCCTTGCACTTCTTTAATGTAATGCCCATTTGATCTTTTGAATCCATTTGGGAAGCCAGAAGGTCTTCAGTTTAATGTCTTATTTGAAAGAAAGCCCCTGCAAGTGTGGCACTCCCTCAGTATTGCACACAGAGCTAGCTCTCAGATATAGCTGCAACCCCTTCAGAACAGCACTGGGAGTGCCAGGCTGGAACTTTGTGCTTAAGACCCAGAACCAGTTGCAGAGCTAGAGATAAACTGATGCTGAGCAAGACAAGGAATCCCTGAAGAGATAATTTGATCTCAGAGTGTTGAGAAGTTGAGCACCAAGTGAGAGAACACCTGCCTATCTTAATATGAGATATCTTAAATCAGATGCCTTACTTTACATAATATTGCCAAGAGCAGAATAGAATGGTATATGGATATGGTAGACTAAAGGAATTAAAGACACTTGTTCCAATTGTCTGTTCTTGTGCTGTAGACTCAATATTACTCTTATATGTCTCCAATTATTATCATTCTACCATTGTCAGCCATGCCTTCAGTTGCTGGAATTAACTCTTTAACCTCCCACCCTATATCACAGCACAATGCTTCACTTACTACAATGCACTTTGGGACATTCCAAGATCCTGAAGACAGATTAATGTTTTTTTTTTGTTCTATTCCTTGCTTCTCTCTCTTTCACTCTGCGCCCCTGCCTCTTTCTTTAAAACGGCCTTTATAACACATTTCTTTCACTAAACTTTTGGTCACCTTTCCTAAAATCTTCTCAAATCTCAAATTTTGATGGATGATCCTGTGAAGCATGTGATAATGTTAAAGGTGGTGTGCAAATTTAACATGTTGTCCACTCAGTAGCTCATGTTTGATTCCAGCTGATGATAGTATTGGACCTGTCAGATTCTGGTTTGCTAAGTTTTATTTTTGCAGTTTGGTTTCTGTGGAGGTCAGTCACTGGTCATGCTCACAAGATGCTGCCAATGTACCTTTGCTAGAAGAACATCAAAGTCTATTACATACAAAAAGGAATAAGCAAAGCTATACAAAACCAGAAATTGCTGGTAAAGCTCAGTAGGCCTGGCAGCATCTGTGAAGAGAAATCAGAGTTAACGTTTCAGGTCTGGAGACCCTTCCTCAGTACCGGGCTTCTGGTTCTGGTTTCGTTTCAGATTTGTAGCATCCACAGTTCTTTCAGTCTTTTTTTGTTAAGCAAAGCTACATATGTATGACAACTTAGAAAGATTTTATCATAAACAGCAGCAGAAAGAGCAACCTCTTTCCCCAGCAATATCCTTTACAGACACTCAACCCCAGTGAAGTATTATTATAGAGTCAGAGTCATAGAGATGTACAGGACGGAAACAGGCCCTTCAGTCCAACTCATCCATGCCGACCAGATATCCCAACCCAATCTAGTCCCACCTGCCAGCACTTGGCCCATATCCCTCCAAACCTTTCCTATTCATATACCCATCCAAATGCCTCTTAAATGTTGCAATTGTACCAGTCTCCACCACATCCTCTGGCAGCTCATTCCATACACATACCATCTTCTGCATGAAAAAGTTGCACCTTAGGTATCTTTTATATCTTTCCCCTCTCACCTTAAACCTATGCCCTCTAGTTCCGGACTCCCCCACCCCAGGGAAAAGACTTTGTCTATTTATCCTATCCATGCCCCTCATGATTTTATAAACCTCTATAAGGTCACCCCTCACAATATTCCAACAGTGGCCTTACCAATGTCCTGTACAGCCGCAACATGACCTCCCAACTCCTGTACTCAATACTGTGACCAATAAAGGAAAGCATACCAAACGCCTTCTTCACTATCCTATCTACCTGCGACTCCACTTTCAAGGAGCTATGAACCTGCACTCCAAGGTCTCTTTGTTCAGCAACACTCCCTAGGACCTTACCATTAAAAGTAGAAGTCCTGCTAAGATTTGCTTTCCCAAAATGCAGCATCTCACATTCATCTAAATTAAACTCCACTTCTCAGCCCATTGGCCCATCTGATCAAGATGCCGTTGTAATCTAAGGTAACATTCTTTGCTGTCCACTACACCTCCAATTTTGGTGTCATCTGCAAACTTACTAACTATACCTCTTATGCTCACATCCAAATCATTTATATAAATGATGAAAAGTAGTGGATCCAGCGCTGATCCTTGTGGCACTCCACTGGTCACAGGCCTCCAGACTAAAAAACAACTCTCCACCACCACCTTTGAGCCAGTTCTGTGTCCAAACGGCTAGTTCTCCCTGTAATCCATGGGATCTAACCAGTCTCCAATGGGGAACCTTGTTGAATGCCTTACTGAAGTCCATATGGATCACATTTACGCTGTGTCCTCATCAATCCTCTTTGTTACTTCTTCCTGTCTTCATTTTTATTTTTTTCAACTGAACTTTTTTCACAAGCATTTCATTTCAGTCAATGTCTGCACATTCTCTGGATGTAATTCTTTCCATAACTCCCCAAAACAAACACACACACACACAGACAAACTCATTAAATTTTCTTACTGAACACAGAAAAAAAAACTCAGGGCCTTCTCCCAGTTACTTGGACTATTTTTAAGCTGCTGGTATGGATCTTTTCATTTGAACTGAGTCTGTTTCTGTCCTCTTGACCTCTCCATCTGTCCCCTCCTCTCTCTCTCTCTGGATCTTAGCTCAAGAAGTACTTTTGCTATGATTGTAACAGTAGCTTGTCTAGACTTAAATCACAAGATTTAATGGAAATGGTGTGCTGACCTGTTGCTTAAAAAATGAGTTTCTGATCCCTAAAAAGAAAAGTCCCCTTCACGGAATTGAAAACCAAAAACCTGTTCAGCTCTTCTTTAGAACTGAAGTTCCCCAATAATAGCATATTATCAATCATAATTACACATAAATACCTAAAGGGAAAGAATCAGGGATCAAAATGGGAGTGTTAAATGGAACAAAAGATAATGAAAACTAAAATGACTTTCAAAAACATGCCCCATCCTCACCTTGTAATAAAATATGAGTACAAACAATTACCAAACTTCATTTACACCTTCTTGTATTGTAAAAGTTTTACAGTGGCAGAGATGAATTCCAGCATCTGCAGTTCTTTGGATTTTTTTTGGTTTGATGGTAAATGAGTCTGTGATTGACTGTAATCAGCAAATATTTTCCCAACAGCCCAGCAATTGCAGCATTTGTTGTAGAAATTGCAAACGCCTTAATGAACCAGTTCCCAGATTGTATGTGTTAGAATAGATATCAATTTGGAGGAAGAATTACAGCAACTCCAAAGACAATAAAATACCACCTGTCCCACAGATGTGACTAGTGTACACTTTATAATCAATGTTTTTATCTAGAGTTAGGTACGTTTAACATAGCAGAGCCAGGCCTTTCAGTCCCACTGGTCTATCCCAGTGTTTATTCTCTCCACAAGTCACTTAAACACACCCCATTAACATATTAAAGTCATACAGTCATACAGCACAGAAACAGACCATTCAGTTCCACTTGTCCATGCTGACCAAGTTCCCCAAACTAATCTAGTCCTACTTGCCATTCTTTTCCCTCTTTTTCTCCATGTACTTACCTCACTTCCTCTTAAATGCATGTATCCTATTTACCTCAGCTGTGGCCTGTGTCAGTGAGTTCCATATTCTTGCCACATTCCAAATCAAGACGCCTTGTTTTGGACTCCACCACAATATCATTGGCTCTTTGTTGAAATGTAGGAAACACAGCAGCCAATTTGCCCACTGCAAATTTACACAATAACCCGTGTGATAAGGACCAGACAATTCGTTTTGAGTGATGCTGTTTAAGGATTAAATAGGCCAGGGCACTGGGGAGATTCCCAGCTCATTTTTCTGATAGTGCCATAAGATCTATAATGTTTCTCAGTGTGGGAAACAAACTCAATTGAACATCTCATATCCTTCTAATACAAATGGAAAGGAACATCCCATCACTCACCAGTAACAAAATGATATAAAGGAGTATCACCTGCACTTATAACCTGCTCCCCAATGCTCAGTTTGCATTCTACTAGATCCACTCTGTTCCAGGTTTAATTACAGTTTTGGTCTAAACTCGGACAAAAGAGCAAAAATTGCAGAGTTGAGGAGAGAGAGGATCGATTGTTTGAGTACGTGGCTGAAGAACAGATGTCAGATTTCTGAGGCATTGGGATCAGTTCTGGCGAAGTAAGGACCAGTACCAGCTGCGCAGGTTACATCTGAACAGGACTAGATCTCATACTCTCATAGGGAGATTTGCTAGTGGTGTTGGATTTGTTTAAACTAACTTATCAGGGGAATGGGAACCAGTGACATAACCCCAACTGGAAGAAAGTGAAACTGGTAACAGGAAGTAGCAAAGCTGTCGGGAGATTAAAAGACAGGAATAAACGAAGTTGAACATCGAGTCTGCCTTGAATGCAGAATGGTATTAAAAGTCTAAGGGCACCCCACCTGAATACAAATATCATTCATGACAAGATAGCTGATCTAAAGGAACAAGTAAAGATAATTGTTATGATGTAATTTCTAATACACAGGTGACAAGGATTGGGAAAGGAATATTCAATGATATTTGATGTATAGGTTAGGTGAATTGGCCATGCTAAATTGTCCATAGTGTTTAGGTGCATTAGTCAGGGGAAATGTAGAGAAATAAGGGAATGGTCCAGGGTGTGTTACTCTTTGGAGGGTTGGTGTGGACTTGCTGGGCCGAAGGGCCTGTTTCCACACTGGAGGGATTTTATGTATTTAAGTATTCAAGTAAAGACAGAAAAGGAGGAAAAGATGGTGGGGGTGCACTGATAATGTGGCACGGTCTAAGTTCATTAGGATGGACGATCTCAAACTGGAAAAACAATATGTGAAACTAGAAAACAACAAGGGGCTGCAGACATTGCTTAGAGTTATTTATAAGTTATAAAATAGTGTGGGACATAGTATAAACCAGGAGATGAGGGAAGCTGGTAGTATGAGCAATACAGTAATCCCTTCTGCCCCCTTGACCACGACCTCGCCTCCCACCACCAAACCATCATCTCCCAGACCATCCACAACCTCATCACCTCAGGGGATCTCCCATCCACAGCCTTGAACCTCATAGTTATGCAACCCTGCACTGCCCGGTTCTACTTCTTACCCAAAATTCACGAACCTGACCATCCTGGTTGACACGTTGCCTCTGCCTGCTCCTGCCCCACTGAACTTATCCCTGGATACCTTGACACCATCCTGTCCCCCTTGGTCCAAGAACTCCCCACCTAAGTTTGGGACACCCCCTCCAGAACTTTCATTTCCCTAGCCCCCAATGCCTCATTTTCACCATGGATCCAGTCCCTGTACACATCCATCCACCATAATGAAGGTCTCCAAGGCCACCATGTCTTCCTCTCATGCCGTCCCAACCAGTACCCTTCCACTGACACTCTCATTCGATTGGCTGAACTGATCCTCACCCTCAACAATTTCTCCTTCGAATCCTTTCACTTCCTCCAGACCAAAGGGGTAGCCATGGGCATGCGCATGGGCCCCAGCTATGCCTGCCTGTTCATCAAGTACATGGAACAGTCTATGTTCTGCATTTACACCGGCACCATTCCCCAGCTTTTCCTCTGCTACATCAATGACTGTATCGGCACAACCTCGTGCTCCCACAAGGAGGTTGAACAGTTCATCAACTTCACTAACACCTTCCATCCCAACCTCAAGTTCACCTGAACCATCTTGGACAACTCCTTCCCCTTCCTGGACCTCTCCACTCCATTTCCGGCGACCAACTCAACACGGACATCTACTACAAACCCACCAATTCCCACAGCTACCAGGAATACACCTCCTCCCACCCTGCCTCGTGTAAAAACGCTGTATACTAATTTGGATTTAGTATTATGTGATGAAAAAGGACTTATTAATAATCTTATTGTGGAAGAACTTTTAGGGATGAATGACCACAATCTGATGGCATTTTACTTTAAGTTATAAAGTGATGTAATTCATTTTGAAGTAAATGTATTGAAAAGAAGGGAAATTATGAAAGCCCAAAGCACAAATTAACTAAGTTAAATTGGCAAAATACATTTAACAGACATGACTCTTATGTTGACAATGAATCGCCTTTAAAGAACTATTACATAGAGTTATAGAGTTGTACAGCACGGAAACGGTCTAACCATAATCCCAAACTGAACTAGTCCTACCTGCCTGCTCCTGGCCCATATCCCTTTTCCTGTTCATGTACTTATCTAAATGTCTTTTAATGTTCTAATTGTGCTCACATCCACCACTTCGTTGGCAAGTTTGTTCCATACATGAATCATTCTCTGTAACATTTGCCCCTCATGTCTTTGTTAAATCTCTCTCCTCTCACCTTAAAACTGTGCCCCTTAGTCTTGAAATCTCCCATTCTAGGGAAAAGACAACTACTGTTAACTCTATCTATATCCGTCATTATTTTATAAACTTCTATCAGGTTGTCTCTCAACCCCCTATTCTCCAGTGAAAAGAAAATCCCAGCCCATCCAGCCTTTTTTTCTAACTCAAATCTTCCATACCCTGCAACATCATGGAAAATCCCTTCTGAACGGGAAAAGACAACTACTGTTAACTCTATCTATATCCGTCATTATTTTATAAACTTCTATCAGGTTGTCTCTCAACCCTCTATTCTCCAGTGAAAAGAAAATCCCAGCCCATCCAGCCTTTTTTTCTAACTCAAACCTTCCATACCCTGCAACATCATGGAAAATCCCTTCTGAACCCTCTCTAGCTTCATAACATCCTCATAACATCCTTGAAGTTTGCAAAAATTGAAAAAAAAAATCAGTCAACTGTCACTGAATAGGAAGTTTAGGTTTGTATAAGATTACAAAGTAGCAGAAATCATAATGAGGATTGGGAAATTTTTAGAATACAACAGTGGAAGACCAAGAAACTAATAAGGAATTGGAGCATAGAAGCCAACACAGTATAGCAGAAACATAAAAATGGACTGTAAAAGCTTCTGTGGCTGAATAAAAAGGAAATATTCACAAAAATGAATGTGTGTCCTTTAAAGACCAAGTCAGGAGAATTTATAACAGGGAATAGGGAAAAAGCAGAGAAATTTAACTATTACTTTGTGTCTGTTTTCACTGAGGATGGTACCAGAAATCCCCCAGAATGAAAGATCCAGGTGACCAAGAAGAAGGACGAGTGGAAGGAAATTAGTATTAATGAGAAAATTATACTGGAGAAATTAATAGGGCTGAAAGTGGATAATTTCTCAAGACCTGATAGTCTACATCCCAGAATGGTGAAGGAAGTGGACACAGATTGTTGATGCTTTGGTTATCATCTTCCAGAATGACCCAGATTCTGGAAAGATTTCTGCAGATTGAAAGCTAATAAATGCCCCCCTCCCATTTAAAAAAGGAGCAAGGGAAAACCACAGTGAGTTACAGACCGATCAGCCTTGCAGAAGTAGTAGGGAAAATGCTAGAAGCTATCATAAAGGATGCAATAAGTGAACACTTGGATAAAGTATTAAATGTATTTGCTATTGTTCTGGCCATTTGCAATTTTCCCTACTGCATATTGCTTCCTCAGTTGTACTCTGATCAGAACAGAATATCAGAGAACACCAGAGCACACAGAGAGGGGCAGTTAGCATTAGAATATAGAACAATAATTTAATAGATGGAGTTGAAATAAGGAAAAAAGTGAAAATATTCTTAAGAAGGTTTACAGTGCATTTTTGTGGAAGAGTCAGAGTCATAGTCACATGGCATGGAAACAGACTCTTCAGTCCAATCGGTCCATGCTGAACTTAATCCCAAACTAAACTCTCCCACCTGCCTGCTCTTGGCCCATATACCTCCAAACCTTTCCTATTTATGTATCTATCCAAATGTCTTCTAAAAGTTGAAATTGTACCCACATCCATCAGTTCCTCAGGAAGCTGCTTCCACACATGAACCACCCTCTGTATAAAGAGTTTGGCCTTCATATCTTTTTTATATCTCTCTCCTCTTACCTTTGCCCCTAGTCTTGAAAATTGGCAAATTGCAAGCACAGATGCCCATGTATAGAATTGTGATGCTGTGGTGAGAGCAAAGACATGTTAATTTGTTGAAGTTGGAGTGAGGGAGAAAGTAATGAAACTTAAATCTGGTTTATTGTGCATGGATGTGAATCCACAGGAGAGAGTAAATAAGGTTGGGGAGTTACATACGCACTTCACCAGGGTGGAAACATTATGCCTGCAATAACTAAGGAGGAGCAGGACTCGGAGTTCAATATTGCTGGGTACAAAGAGTTCAAGAAAGATAAGCAAGAAAGATAAAAAGAGGACGGCTGGTTGTTTTAGTTAGTATGTTTCTTGAAATGCTAGAGGACAAGAATATCCCAGAGGATCAACCAACAAAGTTTATTATGCCTGGGTGAGTAGTTTTTAGGCTACCAACCAATGGGAAGTATGTTGACAAACTAATCTGGAAGGGAATTACAGAGAAATGCACACTATCTGATGTGGTAATAATGGGGGCTTCAATTATCTAAACACAGACTGGGTTAGTGTAAAGGGAAGAGAGGGAGAGCATTCTGAGATTGCGTTCAGGAAAACTTTCCAGAGCAGAATGCCCAGTGAGAAAGGGGGAACTGTTGGGCCTATTTTTTTTTGGGAATGAGGTAGGCCACTGGATGAAGATTTAGGGGACAGTGATCATTGTATCGTAAGGTTTGGGTGGCAAAAAAATGCAACAAATTATCAAAAATAAGAATGAATAAACCGGCCATAACTGACTTCAGTGGGGCAAGAACAGGGCTGGTCCAGATCAACTGGATTCAAATGTGGGAAGGAAATGCTGAACTAAGGGCTACCTTTGAAGAGGAGATGGTTCTGACAAAATAAAAGTATATTCTTTCAAAAATGAACAGTAGGGCAAACAAATGTAGAGCTCCCTAGATGAGAAAAAGAGATGGAAATTAAGATAAAGAAGGAAAAGTGCACTTAATATCTAATTCATTTATGGAATGTAGGCATGGCTGGCTGAGCCAGCATTTATTGCCCAGGCCTAGTTGCCCTTGAGAAGCTGGTGGTGAGCTGCCTTCATGAAGCAAAACATTCTATTTATTGATGACAATCTCCAACAAGAGAAAATCTAATCATTGCCCCTTAATAATGAATGGTATCACCATTACTATCAACATCCTTGGTGCTACCATGGACCAACTGTACTGGTTATATATGTATGGTTGTTACAAGAGCAGGTCAGAGGCTCAGAATACTTCAGTTTGTAACTCATTTCCTGACTGTCCACCACCTACAAGACACAAGTCAGGAATGTGATGAAACATTCCCCACTTGCCTGGATGGGTACCACTTCAACTCAAGAAGCTTGATGCCATCCAGGAAAAAGCAGCTCTCTCGACTGTCGCTACAAACAACCACTCCCTCCACCACCAACACTCATTGCTAGCAGTGTGTACCATCTACATCATTCACTGCAGAAATGTACCAAAACTCCTCAAACAGCACCTTCCAAATCCATGACCACTTCCCATCTAAAAGGACATGGGCAGCAAATACATGGGAACACCATCACCTGCAAGTTCCCCTCAAAGATATTTTCCATTCTGATCTGGAAATATATGGCCATTCCTTCAGTGTTGTTGAGTTAACAACCTGGAAATCCCTCCCTAATGGGATTATGTGCCTCCTCACCATCTTCTCCAGAACAACTTGGGATGGACAATAAATTCTGGCTCCGATACTAAATGGGTATTTTGCATCAGTATTTACTGTGGAAAAGATATGGACTGTATAGATTGTAGGGAAATAGATGGTGACATCTTGCAAAATGTCCAGATTACAGAGGAGAAAGTGCTGAAACGGGTAAAGGTGGATAAATCTCCAGGACCTGATCAGGTGTACCCGAGAACTCTGTGGGAAGCTAGAGAAGTGATTGCTGGGCCTCTTGCTGAGATATTTGTATCATCAATAATCACAGGTGAGGTACCAGAAGACTGGAGGTTGGCAAATGTGGTGCCACTGTTTAAGAAGAGTGGTAAGGACAAGACAGGGAACTACAGACCAGTGAGCCTGACCTCGGTGGTGGGCAAGTTGCTGGAGGGAATCCTGAGGGACAGGATGTACATGTATTTGGAAAGGCAAGGACTGATTAGGGATAGTCAGCATGGCTTTGTGCGTGGGAAATCATGTCTCACAAACTTGATTGAGTTTTTTGAAGAAGTAACAAAGAAGATTGATGAGG